>NW_009203734.1:0-19696 GCF_000690835.1 Fulmarus glacialis
GCTACCGATTTCTCCCCCGACATTGGCATTAGTTAGCAAATGCTACTGCAAGTCAAACTGTGGTAAGGAGGCTGGTTACCATCTACCTCTGCACTGGAAACTGGACCTTTCTTTGCTCTTGGTCTCTGTCAGTGATTGCACTGGGCACAAGGAATAACTTGTATATCATTCCCCAAGGTGAAAACCAAATTAGCAGCCTGTATTGGCATAAACTACATATTTTGAATTTTAACTGTATGCTTTTGAATGTGAATGTGTGATGCTAACTCAATAATATCCTCTGGTTTGGGGCTAATGGTGCATTTAAACAGTCTCATCAGTGCAGTTGACTGAAGTCATTAGGAGATGGGTGCAAACCTTGCTGCCGTTCTGCAGCGGTGTCTCAGGGTGGTTATTTTTGCCAGCCCCTCTGAAACGTGGCTATGTCCAGACCCACTGCCTTACAGCCATCTAAGCCCCGTGACTTTGTTTGGGACTCACCAAGCCCCACTTGTAGCTGCATAACTGAAAAATTCTCAAGCAAATGAGCTTAACTTTTTCAGAAGTAAATTTTTGGCAGTTAGGAGCAAAGATTTGTTTGGTCGTGTTTGCTTAAATTGCTGCCCTTAAGACTCTTCCCATCTGCTAGTGACATTTTGGAGACTAATGCAGTTGCTCTTAGTACATTATTATTATGAAAAGCTGCAGGTCGGATATTTGCAATGCAGTGGTCAGGCATTTGCAGCTGCTACAGCTTAGAATTTCTTTGCTTATCTAGTATTTTCAGATAAGTGGACAATACAGTTTACTAAACTAATCATATCATAACATTTCCATAGATCTAGTCTCTTTCTCTAGCTTCTTGATAGAAGTTGACCTAAATAATATTGAAAGTTTCTTGAAGAGTATAATAGGGTGGAGAAAGAACTCGATGGTGTTGAATGACATATAAAAGCTGAAATTATAATGAGCAGGTAAGAAACATAGTGGCTTTGTTATTATTACTTTACAATGTATATTTCCTTGCCACTGGAATTGGAAACATAACTTCTGTCTTGAACAGTCTTAGCCAGATTTCCATCTGAATTATGGTGAGGGAATAAATATAGGTTTAAAAAGGAATCCAGGACAAAAAAAATAGTGTTATAAAGCTGTATGGTGCTGGAGTTCAATGGCAAAATTTTCTGTGTGAGTCTGTAGAGACTTCATGTAAATGGCTTGATGAATGGTGATTATTATATCAGTCCAATTTCAGTGCAAATATATGGACAGCCTATTCCAATATCATTACAATTCTGTTACAATTTGAAATTACACTGAAGTATTTGAGTGATTCTTTGGAGGCTGTGCTAATGAAGCTATTACAATGCAAAATCACTATTGTAGGATAATAGTTTCAGTGCAAATCTCTAGATTAACTGTGATTTCATATCACTAGACAGGCTATGCTGTAATTTAAAATAAAAAACATCTGGCTGAGAAACCTTAATATAACATTGGGTTTAGGACGCAATTGTACAGTGACAAGAGGAGTTGAAGGCAGTGAGGTGCTGTGATGTTGCTAGGACTGCATCAGCCTTGTGTGTAGCAGCTGTTAACTCACGGAGTTTTGAAGCAAAACTTTTTTTATATATATAAATATATGTTAAAAAATGTAATATATATAAGTGCAAAGCTGCAGTTGCAGTGCAGGGTTTCTACTCGGTGGTGTGCCTTGCAGGCATTCCAAAATAGTGTTGGTGCCTGTGCTCACCGGCAGAGCTGGCCAGCCCACTCTCAGCATGTGAGAAGGCAGAAGCATGGGGATGAAGCATGGGAACTGACTTTAAAAGAAGGAAAAACTGCTGGGTTTGAGCTACAGACAGAGCTGCTAAGGATAGGTGTTGGAAAAATGTTCTTGAGGGTAAAGATAGCAGAACAGATACGGTGCAGCTTCAGCTCACTTGCAGGGAAGGTTTATTTGCACTTTGCTCTATTACTTGCCTGTCTTCTTCCAGCAGTTCATCCATCTCTGCCATTTCTCCTTGGATACTTCTCTGTCAGATTAAATTTAATACAGATAAGGCTGACCACCCGAACCTCCCTCCTGCTCTCTGGCACAGGTGACATCACTGCTATTTTACCTGTCATCAGGCTGGCAAGCCATGGGTCACTTGTGTTCCTCCCTGTTGTCCTCTATGGATACATAAGCTGCTTCTTACTCCTATTCCTTCTTCTCTAACCCTCCTGCGATCTGCCCTTTTTCTGTCTTCCCATGCGGCTGAAAAAATGGTGTTTGTGTAAGGTTAATCAGCAGCAGGGAACTTGCTTGAGACCTGCTGCCTCTCATCCTCTGATTCCTGCCTACCTCCTCATCCTTCTCCACTTTCTTTCTTTTTCCCTTCGGTCTGTCTTTTTTGACTTCTTGCAAAAATAGTCAGGCAGTTTCTTTTGACTGCTATGAGCTCATGACAAAGAAGCTAAAAACAGTGCCTCAAATGCTCTTGTTTGATGCAAGCTGTCCAGCTTTCAGAGCAGGTTTAAGCCCAGGCACTCTACCTGCTATCCTCTGGAAAGAACGCTGCATATAAGAAAGCAGCTTGCCTTAAGCAGAAACTCAGTTTTCTTTTGCTTTTCTTTTTGATTTTTCATTTATGTCTTTCTTTCAAGAAGCAGGCGTGGACTGTCATAACAGCAGATTCATTCCATCTCAACTCCATTTTTGCCTTGCTTCAAAAAAAAGACAGCTGCTGCTGTCTCTTACTGTCTTAAAGATTATTGAGTGGGTCTGTTGCCTGCTCCATAAAAGAAGAAGAAAGATATCTACAAAACAACATCATTTACTGCTAAAGGAAAAAGAATGTTTGCATGGGAAATGATTTCACTTTTTTTTGCATCTTTAAAGTTTTTTTTCCCAGGGCCTCTGCCTGCAGTGGAATATGCAGCCATGATATTTTTATCCTTGAAAACTCAGACGTTAGGTAATAACTTAAAGCTATAAAATGGCAGGGTCATTCAAAGATTTCTGACTTTCTAAGGTAATTTCTTTCATTAAAGTTAAGGCAACACTTTCTATGCTTTAGTGTTAACACTACTTTCCAAATGATATTATGGAACCATGCAACCCCGTGAGCAGGTAGTGTGGGTAACCACTGCCACTACATGTTAATCTCTCTGCTGCCAACTCTTCTAATATTTGCTTACGGTATTGAGTCAATCAAGATTATGACTTATTTGGAAGAGGGACTGTGTTTCTGTGCTGAGATTTCTGTGCAGCAATTAGCACAGTGTGACCCAGTCTTCACGGGAGATTTGGGAAAGTAAACTGACAGAACCACCTTATAACAAAGAAAATAGCTCATGTTTTTGACACCTGGGGGCCAATCCTTACTGTTTTTAGGGTTGATTGATACTCTCCTCACTCTTCTAGTGAACACCTTGGTTTTTGTAGGGAATTTCAGCAGCTTTCTGCCAAGTTCCAGTTTCTGGACTCATCTAATCATACTGCGTAGGCTTGATGTAGCTAATGCTCTGTGCAGTACTGCTGAAACCAAACAAAACCCAGTGCCCTATAGCTCTCCCTAAGATTGTGCTCCCTCCTTATGCTGCCAGTAACGTATTCTCGTACAACTCCTCACATGGAGGTACTAGACACAAAAGGCTGCAGTAAAGCAAATGCAATAGCAGCTGCTCAGCAGGGAAAATCCAATTGCTTTGCACTGGGCAACTATAACTAGTGTGGTATTTTTGATCGCTGCAGAGACACTGATTTAATTTTCTCCCAGGCAGCCCCAGTCACTCTGGTCCCTTTGCAAAATATTTCTTTCCCTCTGGCTTTAGATCTCTTTTGGAGTTAAGACAGGTGTTGAGGAGAAGACGAATGCATAATGAAGGAGAAAATGTAGCAAAGCTGCAAATGTACTAAAATACTGCAAATAAAAAATGATTTTAAGAGGAGAATGATCTGCAGGAAGTGAATAAAACATCAAGTGATGGTAAGACTACTCAGAGGAAGGCGGTAAGTTAAGTCGTCTCCTCACTGAAGGATAACAGAAGTGAGTTAATGAGGTAAGGCAGGCATAGGAGGGAAAACTTAAGCTCTTAACTTTTGTTTTCTTGAGGAAATGCTGAATTATGACCCTCAGAAGTGAAAACTCATTTTTCTGAGAGAGCACAGTGGAAAAACCAAGGTTGCCACTAATGGCTTTTTTTAACAGAAAAATTTTATTATTGGTCAGTCTAGAATACTGGGTCATGAAGTGAAAATTGAGTTCATGTCCCCCCTTAACTTTGTGTTTTTCTGAAAATAACTTAAATAGAAAATGGTTAGATTGTGATTTTTACCTAACATAATTAAATTCAGAGTACTAAAAATCAGAAACAGCAATTTAAAATAGTAGCTTACTGAATTGTATCAGGATGAGTAGATAGAAGTAGTATTTTCTGGAGTCGTCGCTACTTAGAGCCATTTTGCTTTGGCTGTTGTTTCATGCTGTTAAACGCTGTATTATTAAAACTGTCTCTATAATTAACATCAGACATTAACAACAGCTTGATTGTGGGAGTTTCCTCTTCTACCTGTCTACTGACTAGAAAGAGTTGTCTTTTCTTGTAGCATTAGGGCCAGCAGAGCGCACCTTGGCTAAAAGTATGGGGGGCGGGGGAAATACCGGTTTCCTGCACTGATATAAAAATATTAAAGTTATCTGTCCGGTGGTTATGCGGAGCACTCACCTGGGTGGCTCTTACAGTCTTTTGAGAGGAGGTGGCAGTCAACGGGGTCAGGTCGTCATTTGGTGATACGGCAAGACCACATCAGTGACTGAATGTCCCCTGTGTTGCGTCGCAGTGATGTGGCGTTGTGTTGCAACGGCGCAGCGCTGCAAAGCCGACCTGCCTTTTCATTCTCTGTCACATCAAGGATCCCTGCAATGCTATAGTCTCTGTGCTGTATTATTGAGGTTATTTCTGTTGTTTTCCCTTTCAGAATGATGTTCTGGCAGCTCTTGTCTGTCTTGGTAAAACATCTCTCTTACCTGTGCAGAATTTGCTAGCTCAGTGGAGGTCCATTACCCTTTAGTGTTGTATTCATGTACAAAAATGTTTTCTGTAAAGCCTCTATTAGCTGTGATTTAACGGTTATTCAGCGTTGCTATTTTAAAAGAACCTCTTCAATGCGGGAAGTGTTTTCAGTTTGACACATGAAATAAAAATTTCTTTGTGCTGAATGACTTGAACTTTGCCATGTTAATGAATAGCTAATCCAAGTCCGAAAAGTAAAGCCTTGGAGCTGCTGCCTGATATAAGTAGAAAAGAGTTGCTAAGTACTGAAAGAAGAGCTTGGCTCAGAAGCTGCATACAGTTGGGCCAGTTCATACCCCTGTGCTCACGTAAGCTTCATGACAACTTCTATGATACTTAGCGCTTACCTGTTGTGGCATTAAAAATGAGGATTAAAAACTTAGTGTATGACACTGCATGAAAGGCGAGTCAGCCATATGAGCAAACAACAAACATTGCATGCTGTCAGACTTAGGTAGGTAAATAAACTCAGGCTATGTGTGTTGGAAGTAATTCAGCAAGCCAGATCCCAGAATAATGAATGTCTGCATGTGCTCCAAATGAGGTAAAAAATTGTCAGGTGTGTGAAGCTCAGATAATGCAGGAATGGGGCCAACAGAAATAAGTACTGAATCCAGTGCCCCCTTGGCAAGGCAATCTAGGGAGAATGCACTATATTAGCAAATTAGCTACTAATGATCTTGAAAGGGCAAATTAGAGATGGAGGTGGTTTAAAAGATAACAGAAAGGTGGCTGTTATGTACAGGTTACTGTTGTGAGGTGCCAGAGTAGAAAAAGGGCATCCCCAAATGTCTACTTTTGTTTGAAGCAGAGTTTTGGTAATGGAGGAGAGGAGGTGGCTGTGGGGCGAGAGGAGGACCTCAGGCTCCTCCACTGCAGCATACCCAAAGCTGCCTGCAAGGATCCAACATCGTGCAATTCTGAGTTTGTTGCGCAGGGCGAAATGAGGACAGCAGCATGTCTATTCCTTCATAATGTGCAGGCTTGATAAAAGGAGAAGATTCACTATTATCCAAACCTAGTCTTAAAAACTGCAGAAGGTGAATTTTTTTCCCTGGCTATTAATTCTATGCAGAAAAGACACTTTGTCAATATTTTCTTTTCAATCCTGAGCTATAGGCACTTTTTCCAGAGAAGTACTTGAGGGAACACTGGTGAAGAGGATGCCATATGGTCTCCTTAGGCATGTATTTCAGATAAAGGGTGCCTTAAGTTTAATTGTCAAAATGTGCTCCATATGCTGTTGGTGTACAAGTTATCTTCTACACAGTGTGGGGGGGAAACCCACCTGGTGCTTGCTTGCAGGGTGTTCAGGTAATGCATGGGATGTGTGAGAGGCCAAAGAGGGACCTGTGGTCATGACTACTGCTGATGTGGGCTGCCCTGGGTCGGAGCTGGGGTGGCTTTGCTCTTCCTGTCCCTACAGGGGTAACATGTTTTCCCCTATAACTGTGGTGCCACAAGCCCCAAGCATGAGCAGTCGTATGTCCAATGCGTCCTCTGAGCTCCTCTGTCTCTGCCCTGCCTCCTCACGTTCCTGTAAAATTCCCCTGAAGGAGAATCTAGTTCTAAAATTAAGATTGCTTATGTTGTCCCTATGAATGTTTTCTCTTTGGAAAAGAGAAAACTGCAATATTTGCCGATCTCCTTGGATTTTTTTTTTTTCTTTAACAGAATTTTGGTTTGGGTGGTTGACTGCCAGAGTTGGGTTGTTGTGGCTGAGTTGTATTTCCCCGCTTCCCCCCTGCCCCCGACTTGCATGTTTTAATAAACAGTGTTTTTTCTTTCCTGTGGGAATAACAGAAATGCTTTTTTTGACTGTATCTGAAATTATTAAAAAATGGTTTTATGCTTCAAGGCATGAGTCAGGCATGTAAAAAACCCCTGCAATGTCAGAAGTTGTCCTCCCCATGCTGTGTCAGGAAAGGACCTCCCTGGAGCCTTTTCCTGGGTTGCAGCAGCAGGGAAAGTCCCTCCCCCTGCTGAAGGGGAAGAGATTGATGGAACAAAGTTGGACATTGCCCACACCATGGGCTGGTTTCAAGTTTGTATTTCGGGAAGCAAATTATGCTGCAATTTACGGATGGCTGTAGGTGAGGAATGTGAGAATTCACAGTAGAAATTCCAAAATAAGTGGATGCTGCATTGCTGTGTATTTGCTTTCACTTGTGTAAGATGCACTGGACTGGCATAAAAAAAGGTGGAGGGGTGGTTTAAATGAATTGGGGAGGAGGTGGGGTGGTGGTTTTCTGAAAAAGCCTTCCAGACATTCGTGAACAAATAAATTTGAAATCAGTTTGACGTGTTTTGCCCCTGATAAAGCAGAAGTAGCAAAATGCATGTCCTTGGTATAGAGCCTGTTCATCTGTAGGATCTACTATATTCCAATTAAGGACTCGGTGAGGAACCTGACCCGCAGTTCGGAGGTGCTTATTAAATTCCTTTGGTTTCAGCCACTTGCTGTGATAATTCAGGATAAAAATTTTACTTAGATGCTAATAGGAAATCATTATCATTGGAGAATTTGATACGATATCTTCAGAGCAGATATGAAATTTCTAATGTAATGCATAATGAATAATCTAGTTTCCTGTTTGAAACTTCATTCTCCTTCAGTAGCATTTCATTCACTAGCTGCCTGTGATGCCTCTCTTGTGGGAAATACAAAAAAAACCCCAAAACCCCAAATGTCTATCGGTAGTTGAGGAAAACGAAGAAATGCCAAGGAGAAGGTCAGGGGACTGCTGACATGAGTAATGAATATAATTGGGAAGGTGAGAGGGTGGACAGAGTATCAAATGTCTTGAAGAAGGCTGAAGTGGAAATCTTCTTGTTGAAATGAGCTGGGATAAAATCAGGCCCTCTGTGAAGACAGTTGGTACCTCCATCGGGGATGCAGGGAAGGGTGGAAGTGGCTGTAGGGCAAGGAGGGAAATCCCTACAGGATCCCTACAGGCAGGGTTGCAGGGGCGATGTGGCAGTAGGATGCTGTAAATAAACTGATATTGTTGAGTTTGGCAAAACAGGAGGAAACAAATTGTAGGCTGACGTAAGAATTAAGTGAAAAGGAGTAAAAAATATTTCTACTTTAAAAGTGCTAGCATTTCGAATTTAAGGGGAGATGCGATTTGAAATGAAAAAAGTGTTTTGTTTAGGCAAACATAGGTATTGAATATTTTTAGAAATGAGAGAACATTTTATTTTTAATTCTCAAGTTTTAAAACCCACAACATGATCTCTTCTTTTCTCAAACAATTCAATTAAATGTAAAAATACAATTGTTCTGTAAATAGTTTCAGTTGAACTGATTCCTTCAGTAAGGATTTAATCAAAATGTTTTGCTCATCTGTCTCAGTAAATCAGATCAAGTCAAATATCTCAGTGTGCCTAAACGTGGACTTAGGATGGTGTTTTGCTGCACAGTTATTGATGAAATTCTTTAAATGTTTGTCATCTTGATATTGTGTGCAACACAGCTTCTCCCACTCCCAGAGAAGGAGAACTCCTGACTATTTTGAGTGAATTAATCAGTGCACCAGTGATGATTATTTCTACCACCTCTGGACAGTACAAAGGTTTTGTTATTTTTCACATAGATAGGAAAAACCAGAAGAAATGACTGGAAAATAATTTCTGAAATGAGTATGGTAATGAATCATTAACAGCTCAAATAGCAGTGTCAGGGATACTTGTTTCAATGGGCATGTAGTAAAATTAATTCTACATTTAAGAGAAGAATTAATGGCGTAAACTGCTGTTATAATGATGTTTTAATGGCTGGAACAAACTTATTAGAAAACAGTTATTTTACCAAGTGTGGTTCAAACCCAACAGGAGATTGAATACAGCCCTTAAGACTAAATGTGTTACGCAAAGCTGTGGCACTTGGCTTTTATCTTTGAACTAACATTTTAATTGAATTATCATCAATAAATATTAGATTAAAACTCCCTTGCTAAAAATACATTATCACTTCAGGTTAGCTGAATTGCGAATGTAACCTCCAGTGAAATGGTCACTGTGTACTTGCAGGTTTGCTTGTAGAAATGCAAGTTTCTTGTTGGGACTTTTTAGGACCGGTAAAACTTTGCGCAGCAAGTGGTTCACTTCAGGTTTTGTATGTTGCTTCTCAACTCTATGCGTTATAGAAGTGCAGTTTGCTTGCTGAGAACCCAAAAAGCAAAAAGCTGTTTAAATCAGATGAATGGCGTGATAGATATGCCCAGCTTTTTTAGGTGCTTGCTGTAGTCTTCAGATTAAATAGTACAGACACACAATTTGTAAAGAAACTGCTGAACAAGCACAGGAACTACTTACTGTAAAGCTTCTTACTGCTACTATTGTTAATCTATAATGTGCAACCTAATGGTGTAGATCCATAACAGCAAATTTACAGGTGAGTGATACACGGTATGGCATGCACAGTACTACAGCAGTTCTTCATGAGGAAACAGACTTGATATATATATTTAATCCTTTCTGTCCCCAAAGCATTTTATTTAATTGGGGGGAAAAAAAGTGTGAACTAAGTACTTAAATTCTCATTAATGGGCAAGTAAACTAAATCATGCCTAGAATTTCAGTTCAATAAGCTACTTAACCTCTGCGCCTCAAATTCACGTGGAGAGTAGTTGATAAAATGACTTTGATGCAGTGTCTCGCCAGCTAGTGGTATGGTGGTTATGGGGAGGATGACTGCATTTGGGAGCGGTTCTGCCTCTCGCTCCAGGCATATTGATATATTGTATAGGAAAGTGCAAAATCATATCACAGAACAGTATCAGTCTGTGTAAGATGAAGGTGTCTAACTTGTGGTAATGTTTCAGGCGCTGCCTCTTTGTCTTGCATGATGTATTGAAAGAGAATAAAAATAAAGTCTGCTCTTCTTATATTTTAAGGATAGTAATGGTGTTTTTAGGCAGTGCTATGAAGTGTGGTCTAATATAATCTTCATTGCACCTACTAAACTTGACCTGCTTTTTGAATACTAATGTGAAAATAAAAGGAACCAAAAAGAACTAAAGCTGGAGCCTGGCTCTTGTTTTCATTGTTTAAATGGTAGGAGGTGGTTGAGAATATATACACAGCAAACTATGAGATCATTTTAAGCACTTCAGTGGCTTATGGCTAGGATTTTATTAGCCTATATTTGGAAGAGAGAAGGGAAAGGTGTTCAGCCACCCCTAAAAGCATTGCCACCACAAAGTGGTTAAAAACCACAGTGTCTGACCTTATATTGAAGCTGGTAATGTGCCAAACACATCAATCCTGTTCAGTTGCTCATATGCAGTGTGTTTCCTAATGCACGAGGTAACACAGAGTGGTAAGTTTTAGCAAAGAGACCTTGGCTTGAAATGGGGGCAGAGTGCTGCTCTTGATGTCCGTTGGGCAGCCCAGCACTGGGGGTGGCACCTGGTTTAAGGCTCTCATCAGAGCCCTTGTGTCTCCAAGGATTATCTTCTGGATAAGAGAAATAAAATACGTGTCAGTAGAAGGGATATAATCTGTCCAGACTCCACAGGTCTGGGGGAGTTTGGCTCCAAAATCTAGCATGTGTGGCCAAAATAAAAAGCTTTAAGAGCTTCAACCTGCAGCTCAAGGAATGAAAGAAGGGGAGACTTAAGACATGAATGTGCCCCAAGGAAAAGCTTGCAGAAAGCTGGTCTGGGAAAATGGTATGGGAAAGAGAAGCATCTGATTCAACCCTAAACTAGGCTTATATCTCTTATTTAACAGATGTATCTTCTGCAAACAGTTATAATGACACAGTCTCGTTTGGATGTTGTGAGTAAAGGCTTTCTGTTCATGTATAACTCTAACTCAAGGAGATGATTAAGTTTAAGGTGATTTCTAAGCAAACTCAGTATTAAGAAGGCATTCTTCACCCCATGTGGTGATAAATCTGGAAACAGGGTGTCTGTGTTCCGCTTGGCCTACATCCAAGGTAGCAGGGTCAGGTCATGTATATCTCTCCCTATACCAGAAGGGAAGGAAACAGGCTGGGAATAGAGCATTCTGCCTTTATTAGGGATTTAAGACTTCTAAAAGCTCTCCTTGCACAGTTACTATAGTTCTGAATCATTTAATAATGATACATACAATCACGTAACAGTATCTACATATGTCTGTGCAGCACCTTCTGCATTGCTGTCTGCTAATGACCTATAATTACATAGCCATGAGATGACTGTCAGGAATTAAGACCAGCCAGCCATTGCTGATGTTAATTGCATATAGGATATAGTTTTTGAAGGCTCTGACTTGCTAAAGTAAGTGGTTGTCAGTGGCCCTCATCTCTTAGGTTTCACTCTTTATTCCTGGTATCTCAAGTGTTGTTGATAATTCCCTCTAAAGGCAATTGGGGAAAAGGGAGCTGGCAGCTGCGTCTCTGCCTGTAGGTCCTCCCCAATGGGTGTAGTTCCAGTCTCATCTGTCACTCCCAAAGAGTGGCCAGCATGTGCACCGCGTTGCTGCAGTTGACTCTTAATAGTGAATGTTCCTTAATGACCTGCTGTGGCCCTTGGTGTCTCTGGTGCCCAAAGTTATTAATCAGCAAAAGGGGGAAAGGTGGGTTGTATTGTAAGGAATGATGCTACTGTTTTTATCTTCTTGTTGTGGCACAGTAAATAAAAGGCTTTGGGGAGTCTGTTTTTGGAACCTTTCTGATATAAATTTATGGCAGATTTAAAACTTATTTGGGTCCCAGAAATCCAGTGTTTAGAAGGCTGGTGCCAGAGGTGCTCTAAAGAGGTGTGTGTTGACATTGTTTTGCTTTCAACTGTGTCAAACCTAAATCTCAATTTATTGTGCATATAGCGTATCTCCTGAAGAGCAGATGGTGTCTTGCAAGCTGACAGTGAGCAGGCTCTCTGTGTGTCTTGCTCTTTTGTCTGTCTTTTTACCATATGCATTTTGAAAGTAAAAAGGAGAAAATAACTATGTGCATGTTTGGTTTTCTTTTAATGGTACTAACCCATTTTGCTAACTCTGCACTTCACTTTTAAGTGCAAGGTGCTGGAAGCACCTCCTCTGGTTGGGGTTTTGTTGTCTCATGGTGCTGTGGAGTTTGGTGGGCTTGTGCCATGACCTTCACCAACGCTGATCTCCATAAGGGCTTTCTTTTATCAGTGCCAAAACACTGCACAGAAGCACCCCTGTTCTTCTGCACCTCTCATCAGGAAGGCTGCCTGGGCTGGGGAAGGCATTTCTAGATCTATAGCAAAGGGGTGAGCTGGGGTCCAGGTTAATCTCTCTGTAGCCCACTGAGGTAGTGACCTTCTTCAAGGGATGATGCAGAAAAGTTGCTCAAAGGGAATTATTTCAAATGGGGAGAAAAGAAGAGGTTGATTAGTGAAGATATGCTAGGGGTAGCAGAGGCCTCAAATAAAAGGAAAACCTAATAGAGTATGTATACTCATTGTTCTGTGAATAAAAAAAAAAAAGAAGATAAGGGAATCTTTTGCTGATTTTAATCCAGCATAAATACTCAAGTTTATTAATATATAATTGGTATCTGACAAAAAAACGTGTATCAGAAAGAAAAAAACCAATGGAATTATGTTCACGTACAAGTGATAGTGAGTTACGAGCAATAAATTCCATTAATTTTGTGAATAATGGGAAAGAAGAGATGGTTATTACTATTACCAGACAACAGAGAAACCTTTGCGGCTTCAGTGAAAGCCTGTTGAAAAAGAAATAAACATGTAAATGGTGCCAGAGAATCATTAGCTGGTGGTGATAAATATAATAAGAGGCATTAGTGCAGAAATAGCAACAGTTGCAATTTATATGCATTAAATTTTCCATGAGGCCTGTTGTAGTTCAGTGAAAGGGAAAATGATAGCATGGAACCAGAGGACAATGCTGTTGCTTGGTACAGGCAGTATGACTCCAGCATCATTTTATAACATGTTGGTTGGGCCTATAGTTACAGTTTAGATGGAAATACTTCATGCTTTAAGGATGAAGGCAATGCTGTTAAAAATAAGCTTGGAAAATAAAATTGCAGAGAGGTATGGTGAGGGGGCTCTGCAGAAAAATAGATGATAGTGAATTGTGGAAGAAAAAATGTTACCGTTACAAAAAGATGTAACATGCGTATATTTGAGTCCTGATTTCAGCTGCCTGAACCGTGAATGGATCTGGCAAAAATGAGTATGTGTGCAAAAGCAGGCATTTGGTGCAGAGATTAAATAGGTGTGCACACAAAGAAGGGAATAAACTTGTATGCAAATAATGTAAAATAAGTTTCTCTGTACATAGACAAAGACAACGTTGTTAGCAGGTGAGTTTTTGTGTCTTGTCTAGTTGCCCTTTCTCTGAAAGGGTCCTGGACAGAAAATTCCTTATTAGGAACCCAGTCGGGGAATGGGTTTTGCATATTGTTGGGGTTGGATATGTTAAATAAAATACCCCATTTATATTATTATTTGATACAACATTGCATTTTACTAGCTACATATTTTATATCAGTTTCTTTTTTTACTGAAAAAATGATGATACACTTTGCAACTCTGATGCATGGCTAAGCAATGGTGGTAAAATCTCACCTGGAGTTTTCTTAGCTGGGGCACTGGACTTTGGGCTCTCGTCTCATTGTAAATGTGTTTCTTGCCCCTGAATACAGAGGGGGTAAGACTTGCTTTTAGAAAGCAGAGTATGAAGGTAAATGTGAACCTGGGGAGGTCCTTAGGTTGCAGCCTCCCATGGAGACTTGAAGCTAATGGTGCTTTTCATAGGCATGTTGAAATTGCTGCCAACTGTTGCCAAGCTGGGGCCTGCAGCTGCTTTATGGTTAGTTTTCAGTGACCCTGCTGATTTTGGCCAAGTGTCACCTTTGGGTTGTTCCTCAACCCTCCTGTATTAGCTGCCAGTTTTAGATGGAGCTGCTGAGCCTCTGAGTTTGGAGGCAAAGGCAGGGACACAACCTCTTGCTTATGCGGCTCAGATTCTGTTCATATTTAACATAAGTTATTCAAGTTAAATTACATAGTCTGCTTCAGTACCGCTAAATATGAATCTTGAAATTACAGAAGCAACATAAATGTCTGATTTTTATCCTTAGAAGCATTGTGACTGTTTTCAAGTTCAATGTCAGATAATGTGTTTAATAACATTCATTGATGGAAGATAACATTCTCTTCTGTCTTGCTTCCTGCTTTAAAAATGTCCTTTATTTCTTTGGAGTTCAGCTTTCTCCTATAAATCAAATATACATGAGTGAGTTTTTTGACAGAGAAATGCAACAAGGTTAGAGTCAGAATCACTCTCTAGTCTGCACTAGAAAGACAAGAGGTTATTATTTTTTTACCATTATTTTACATTAACAAGGATAACAAATGTAAGTTGTAGCATGAGCTTACAGGGACAGTATATTTTAGACAGCCCATTTTACAATTTTATTACAGTGATTTTAACATTCACATATTTTTCAGACATTTGGAAGGATCACAAGCCCTGCATTCAAGAGTAAAAACTGCAAGCAAGTTGCTGGACTTGAATTTTCTGCACGGTACTTGGGTCAAACTTTGTAAATCAAGAATATTTATGGTGTAAGATTGTAAGTCATGATCCAATGGAAGCATTTTGGTTATAGTGAGAAGAAAAAGTCTATCCATGTAAGATGTGATTTAGTGTTCTGGACTTACTGAAGTTAGTGGAAGCAGGAGAGAGGAGGAAGTAGAAATTTTGTTTCTCAGACCATTAAACTTAGATTTTAAAGATTTAAGGTTTCACGTTTTTTAAAATTCCAATCTGGAAATGAGTCTGACTTTGGAAGTCTTTTCTAAGAAAGCAAGTTCTAAAGCACCAAATGTGAAAGGTAGACTTTTGGATCAGGTGAAATGTTTTCTCTAAGTTTTAACTCTGTAAACTACCAATGGTATGATACTACACTAAAACTTGAACCGAATTGTTTTGGAAGAAAACCAAAAATATTGGATTGGCTCTTGTCAGCTCTGTCCCATCCCTGCCTTTAGGGACCAAAATATAAATGTGAATTTTACCACTAACAAGGGACTCGTGGTAGATCTGGTAAAAAGAAATCATATCTGGAGTTTCCCCTGTGAAATGTGGAGTAGCACAGAAACTTTTCACATCTCAAATGGAAAAGTGCATAGTGAAAGGCAAAGGATGTGCTCTGCGCTCCCCAGAAGCAGGGCTGTCGCTTGAGTTGGGTGTCTCTAGATACAGTATCTGTATGATGCAATCGCTGGAGGCCTTCTGCTCCCTCTGCTATTAAAAATATATCTTTGGGGGCAAAATGTCAGAGTTACTGAATGTGAGTGGCAGTTGCTAGAGGAAGTCCATCCCAAAGGGAGAGCTGGATGTGCATAGACATGCTCTCTGGTTTTCTTAGGGTACTTGGGCCACACAAAGTGTGGAAATCATCTGGCATCAGCTGCTCTTCTCTGCAGTTTCCTCCTCTGTAGGACCTTGAGAAAACTCCCTTTTTTCGTCATTTAACAATCAGCTGTGCTGAGGATGATGTTTCTCCTGCTTTGACCAGTGAGTCTGCTTGCCTTGTTAGTTTTTACTTGTCACTTCCTGATTCCCCATGAAATTGGTCTTTTTCAGCCCTTCTTCTGGCTCCTGCTGGAGGAGGAAGAGAGCTTTCCCATGGGCATGAGTCTTGGAGAGGCTGGGATCTCTCTCTTGTTTTCTGTTCCCTGTCTCCTGGAAGATGTTTGTAAGTGCTTTCTCAGCTGCTTTTTAGACTCTTGCTGCTCTAAAAAGTGTATGAAATTAAGGGAGTGTTTACCCATGTAGCCAAATCACATGTTTCTTTCTGGAGCTGAACTGTGGAGTCAGGATGTTGCCTACTTACATCCCACTCCTTAGTGCTTTTTCTTTTAATGCCAGGCACAGCGCCCAGCAACCCACTGCCTTGTGCATCCAACTTCAAGGTAATTAATGTCCAATTTGCTCTGATGGATAATCCATTTATCATGCCCTGCGGTGCCGATGGTGTGGTGCTCTGGCCTTGCTGTGCTGTGATTGTGCACATTGGGGATGGAGGATGCTTTGCTGTGCTGGAACACCCCTTTGCATCATGTGGTCTGTAGCTTTTTTCTTTTTTTGGTCTCTTTATCTATTCCAGGCAGTGCACTGATGAGCATGGACTGACATACTGTGTCAAGCTGCAGATGTTGTTCTTGCTTAACTGGTTTTGAGCTGTGCAAGTCTTCCTGCCTCAGGCGTTTCTTTAAAAATCTTCATTTTTCAGCCGTGTCTCTATTACTATGGTGCTGCACATCTTCCATTAGCAGCCTCTAGTTGGAGGGACTTTCACTGTTAGCCAAGCTCTAAATCCCTTGTCAGTGGCAATTTAGATGCTCTTTTGTACCGTCTTCCACTTCAGTTATTTTCTTTCCCTTTTTTCTTTCCCTTCTCAGAGAAGAGAATGTGTAAGAGATGTGCAATTAGGGTTTGACTTTAAATTTCTAATGGCTATTTTTTATGTAATGTAAGATTTCGGAACACAATACTGCTGTTACTGACTTTTGTGTACTGTGGGAGCCAAAAAAATACAAGGGGTCTAGCCATCTCTATTATACTTAGCTCGTGGAGATCTGGTTTTATCTGTAAAAGCTTTATTGGAGGAAAAAAAAAATTACAGCACCATCACTCCTGTGAGTCTGCATATACTCTTCCATCCTTGTTAAAAGAGCTACTTTTCTTATTATACTGAGAGGCAGCAGTGGAGGACAGTGATTTAATTTCCTAAACCGAACACAAGCATTTTATGTTCATTGTAAATAGGGTGATGGCAGACAGTAGTCCTAACTGGGGCATCTTGTGCTGTGAAGGTGTTGAGTCACCATGTTCCTCTTCAGCAGCAAGAAGCACTTGGAGATAGCAGGAAACTACTTATTTTTAAGTAGTGCACCAAAAAGCATCTACAGCTAAAAATGTCTTTAGGATACAGCTTCATACTTCTATTTTTAGAACCAAGTCAAAGAGGAAATAGCTTAATTATTTTCCGGAACAAATAGAGAGAAGATACAAGTTCTGTTATGCTGGAAAAAATTTTGACAGGAAAGTTGGAAGATTTTGTTGTAACAGGTGCTGAATGGTCAGGAAGGATTTACACCACTGGTGGGGGTTAATATATAAACTAGGGTGATGAAAGGGCTGTGCCTTTTCTCTGCTCCCCTTCTCTTTTCTTTGCTCTCTGCCCCCCTTTTTTATCCTGAAAGTACTTTGAGATTTTGAAAAGCACATGGGGGGGATTTTGTGACTTGAAATCGTAAGTCCCACTAAAATAGCTATGATGTGTGCACTTAACTGTTTCTGTTATCCTTTTGGGTAAGGAGCAGCCCTGCCCTGATCACCTGCCTTGACAACCTCCAGTGAGTACCAGCAGGGAAATTTCTGTCTGACTTTTGCCCTTTGTGACTTCTGGCTCCTCTCACATGTGAGTGCTGGGGCTGCTACAGCTGTCGAAAGGGACATTTCTGAGCTGATGCTCACTTTTCCAGCTTGGGGAATGCTGTTAGTGGGAGCTTTTGATGTCGAGTCAGGGAATACTTGGGTTTTCAGCCTCTGCATGTGCTGAAACTCATGTTTCTGTCCTTCTCAGTCTCAAGCAAAATTGGGTAGATCTGCTGATGCTGCTAATCACAGCTCTGAATGGCAGTGTCAAACCCCTCCTGCAGTACTTTTGGAGACTGGATAAGGTGTAAAAACCCTTGTCATGTGCCTCTTTAGTAGCTGCTACTTTTCGATAGAGGTTTAAATGGACTATTTCCTCCCAACCCTTGTTTCATTTGTATTGTGTGCTGGGATTTTCTTAGGGGGGTGATAGGAGATGCTGAGGAACTAATGCTTCATGGTGCTGGTACGACCGATTATGAAGACAACTGTAGAAATCCGTAGTGGCAAAAATAGATACCAGCTTTTGTCTCCCTTCCAGGATCAGCTGCACCCCTATACCTCTGTGATAAATGTTTGCCCTGCTGCTTCTTCAGGGTCTCCAGTGTCAGAGATTTCAAGGCTTTCTCAGGAAGCCTAACCCAGTACTGCCCTGTCCTTACTTTTAAAAAGTTGCACTTCCTACCTGACTTAGATTTTCTTTGCTCCAGTTGAAGTGGGTTATCTTTGTCTCTATCCACAAGGACACAGGACACAGAACAGATTATTCCTTGCCTTTGTGCAACAGCCTTTTTGTAGTCTGTCCTTTTGTTCCTCTTTCAACTTCTTTTCTTGGGCCTAAGCAATGCCAAATTATTCAATCTTTCCTCCTATGTGATTTTTTAAACACCTCCAAAGGGAAAAAGTACATTTCAGTTAAAATTTTGAATAATATTTCATGTATAGCCTATTTAAAAAGAATGTCCTATATAAACTTATCTCTGCATAGTGGCATTTTGACAATTATACCTGCAGTGAAGACTTATCTACTGTATTTTTGTGTGTGTTTTTATTTAGCATCAAATTGGAATGTGATTTGAAGCTTTATGGGCAGGATATACCTTGAAAATCCATTATGGAAACTTTTAACTCAAGTGGTGATATTAGATCCACTTATCCACCAAGTAGCCCAAAGAACTGGGACAATCATCACCACTTCTGCAGTGCTTGCTTTATCCTGCATTTCAAATTGCTTTTTAAAAGCTAGCTTATTAAAACAACCCAAAAAACTCCTAAGTGTGACTGGGGTAATGATCTTCCTAAAAGTATTTTTGCCTTGTTGTGCTGCAGGAGTAGGAACTTGCCACGAAGTTTAGAGGGGGGGGAAAAGCTTGAATTGCTCCTAGAGAAACTACCCAAATACATGCAGGGAAAGTGTTTAAGGAGATGATGGTACAGCTCTTTGTCCCCACTGCCTTTGGTCCTCCACCCCTGTGTCACGAGGGGCTCCCACCCCTCCTGCTGTCTGTGACTGTGGCTGCACACGTGGCTCTTTGCCAGTGCCGCTTCCATAAATAATCCATAATTAGGTACATGCTGGTTTTGATTTTTTTTTTTTTTGATAATGAAATATTTCACTCTGCCTTCCTAAATGGAATTGTCTCTTGCGGTTTCATGATACGGCTTTATCCAAATGACTTGCAATAAGTGGAAGCCCAGAAGTTGTTTTTTTTCTACCTCATTTTTCAAAACCTTTATTATCAATGTCTTCATTCTCAGTCTACTCCAATGCTGCTTATAAATGCATTTAGAAAGGTTAACGTTCAAAAATAATGAGACTTTCTTCATTTGTAACGGTGACCAGGCTATTGTGTAGTAATAATGTCTCCTGCTGCAATAAAACATTCTTTAGAATATTTTGAGGGCCTTTGTAATTCAAGGTTAAAGATGCTAAGATAAGTCAAACTAGACTTAATATTTTTTAATAATATTCAGAAGAGGTCTGTGTAGTTTGGGAAAGTGGTTGTTTTGAAGTGATGTGTCTTTTTTTCAAATGATCAGCTTGTTAGATGAGGGACTAATGAGAAAACATGAGAGTTTCCAGAGATTTCGGTTGTAACTTTTGATTGGCAGAAGTAATATCTACTCATTAGGGTCAAATTATTAACATGTACTGTAGTCTGGTCCAAATTCATCATTGTATTATCCCAGTTAGAGGAAATATTGTGCCATTATACTCCCGTGCATCATAGGAGTAACAGAAAGTGAGATTTCTGAGGCTGGATCGATGGGCTGAGGCCAA
>NW_009203735.1:0-7641 GCF_000690835.1 Fulmarus glacialis
CACCCCCCCCCCCAAGGTTTCAGGTTAAAAGCAGATTTCAAATCCTTCTGCTGAAATCAAGTATAGAATAGCATTGAATGAAACAAACTAAGCATGAGCATTTCTTCCTGCGTTCAAAAAAATGTTTATAACAGAGATAACACTTATAATGGAGTTTTAATGTTGGATTGAACTTTTCCAAAAGGAAGAACTGCTGCTCACTTGGCGTATATAATTTTGCATTTTGTACACATCAAGAATCCAGAAATTTGCACATGACAAAGCTTTTGGTTTTTATCATGAATTCTTCAATTATATGTCTAATAATTATATACAGAAGATGACTGACAAAGAAAATATAAAGCCTTCTTAGACATAAACAAGACCCTATTAGGCTTTGTGTCTCAAATTGTAAGTAGAAAACAGTATCCCACCTGCATCTCCCTTAAATGAAAGAAATTCCCTTTCTCCCCTGACTTTCAGCTTTCTCAAGCCCATGTAGCAAGCGTGGCAGAGCCTGACCAAGTTTTCATGCACACACCGTCAGAGTTTTAACAGGGGCTTCATAAAAGCCACTGCGTGAAGATTTGTGGTGGGCAGAGAGCTTCAGAGACTGTACTTGAAGGGAATTGAAATCAGGCTGATGCAAGACTCAGCCGGGAAGCAATGTCTGTGATACGGCTTTTATGGTCAGGAAAATAGGTGAGCATCTCTGGTGATTCATCTAAACCTGGTAGTAAAAATCACAATGCATCTAATGAACTTAGAGGGTTGTCTTGGTTAAATTTAGGGCTGAAGTTGGGGCTGAAGGGTGGGTGCTGAGAAGAAGGCTGGGAGCCTCCCTGCCAGCTAATCATCAGTGATGCAGAGCAGCAAGCCGGCATGTGAAGTAATTAGTCATAACTCTTGAACGCGGGGAGGGAAAGGCTCTCCATCAAAAAAGCAGGGCAATCTCAGAAGCTGGTTCTTTGTCATCTAGTTTGAAAGCCTGGGATACGTACTGCCAGACCTCCACAGCAGGTCCCTAGGCTCTCCTGGGGGAGGCTGGCAGGAGGCAACCGCAGCCGAAGGGCAGTTCATCGTGTTGGGTTGAGGTGCCGAATTCACCCTGCTGCCTGCAACAGAGCCTGTGCGCTTCTACAGGTGGGTCGATGCTCATCGCAGCCTAACCAGGAGTTCGGGCCACCCCGATGTGAGGCAGTCTTGAAATGGGGGGAAAATAAAGTCACCTGTTCCCATTTGCAGAGCAGCTTTCAGCAGCAAGCAGCTACAGTCTCGCTGGGGTCTGGGATCTGTCCGGTTTGGGGTCCTACGTGCTGCCAGTAAAATGTGGGATTCATCCACTCAGCACTTAAATCTGAGCCAGTTGCTTTGCAGGGACTCTCTGGTTAGTGGAAAGGTATGGACCTCTTCTGAGAGCTTCTCATCTTGGCTTGGAGACAGGCAATGGGGACAGCTCAGGTGAATCACTGAAGCTCCTCATCTCCCCTTTGCCTGTAAGGGCAAGGGGCAGCAGCCCAGACTCCTTTAACTTTTAACTAAAATTAGGTGAGGGAAATCCCCAAGCTCCATTAGATAAGAGCACACATCATCCGAAGTGCAGATGAGTGGAGAGGGGACCCCAAGGCTTAGCTCCTGGGCAGGGCCCCTTGACTCAAACATTTGCTCCATTGATGCTATTTCTCTGCGTATGTCCTAGGTTTTTTCTTTTATTTTTTGATTAACATAACTGAGATTTTTGCCAACATACTTCAGAAATTAATGCAGACCCATTAATTAAATTCCATTTATTTGCCAAGCACGGTGTGGCATCAGCCCTGTGTCATGTGCGGCGGACGAGACTGTGCGGCCACACAACCTCTCCATCACAGAGATTTGCCCTCTCCTGCCTGCCTTTCCCTGGCTCAGGAGGCAGAGGTGAGGAGGGGGAGCAGGGACTGGAGGCAGCACTCTTTCACTGAGCCTGCACTAATTCCACGGCCCAAACTGGCTACAGCAGCTGGAGATCACAAAAGCCCTAACACTGAGCTTGAGCCTACTCCTACAGAAGTCTTTGATAGTCACCTACGATGGAGCAAAGCACCCTTGGCTCCCTTCACAGTCAGTGGAGAGAAATAGGCACTTTTAGGGCACGAATCATCTCCTCCTGAACCAGCCAGCTAAAATAGGTCTGGTGTATTGCACCCAGAAGTTCCCTATCCCTCCCTACATGCAGCCTGTAATGGTTGTAGATGTTTGCACTATGGACATCCACCATCTAGTGAACCGAATCTCACCCCACGTGCTTTCAAACACTGCCAGGTAGTTTGCTGTTAGCAACTGCCACCAGACCATCTGATCTGAGCATACCGATGGGGTGGCAAAATGAGGGAGCTGAAACCAAAATGATTTAGATGAAGATGAAGATACCTAGTAGCAACAGTAGCATCAAGCCAGGCCGTGGGAGACCCGCAAACTCACAACCAGGTGCCAGTGTCCAATTTCTCTGGCATCAAGGGAGAGGACTAAAACAGCACAAACACAGAAGTGGGTAATTCCCGCAGATTCTTTTCCAGGTGTATCTGCACAGCCGTGAAGACATAGCTGCAATACCCAGGACACACAGGAGTGATGCTACAGCAGCACAGCCATGAAATGCCTTGTCTCCTGAGCGTCCCAGAGATGTTCTGGGACTGTGGGCTTGCCACTCTGCCACCCTGGAGACCCAAATCTGTTTTAATTGTTAATAAATTAAATTCATTTTCCCAAAGCCAAGTCTGTTTTGCCTGTGACAGTAATTGGTAAGTGATCTCTATATTTATCTTGACCCATGAGACCCATTTTTCATCTGATTTTCTCCCCCTGTCCTGTAGAGGAGGGGGCGTGAGTGAGCAGCTGGGTAGGGGTCTGGCTGCTGGCCAAGGTCAACCCACCACACACACCAAGGAAACAAGATTCCAGAGATGCCTTCTGTGGTGCTTTAGCCAAAAAAACAAAGTCAAATTCCCACTGACCTGCTCTTCTCTCCTGTGTCTCTTGAGTGCCTTCAAGGCTGTTTTATGTCAAATGATGTGTGATGGAGTCAAACACTACCGTGAGGTGCCGAATTCTGGTTTCTGCAGTGCATGCTCTAGATGCAGGACTCAGTAAAATGGGGTGGCAGCACTCAAGCTTGTCAGCGGATATGGCTGTGGCCTGGGATGGGGGTTTAATCCTGTGCTCTCAACACATGTGAGAGATGCTCAGAAAATGCTGCCTGGACCAGGCCCTGAAGGCGGAGAGACACCAGGGTAGGATTTAGCTGAAGATTCAGACAGATGTGCTTTTTGTGGCCCGTGCGTAGGTGTCTACATGCACAGCAGGCATCTACGCTCCTGTGGCAGACAATGAGAGCTGGTCAGGGGGGTCTAGAGGACTGTCTGGCTCATCTCACAGTAGGCACCTGCACTGGCTTAGCAAAATCGCTCTCTAGTCTCCATAACTGCATTGACTACCTTGTCATTGTATATGACAGCAGGTTAAGCACCTGCCTTACACATAGACATACACGTTGTGGATATAGAAATTCAGGTGGGTGCGCTGTCACCAAAGGGAATGGTCCATCTCCAGCTTCACGTTCCCATGACTCCTTTGCCACCAGCACCCAGAAGAGTCATCTGCCCATGGGCAGATGTACAAAAGCACCAAAATTGAGTAGAGTTCTGCAGGTTTAGCTCAACCAGGGGTCAGGCAAATATCAGACACTGTCAGGGAGGGGGCAAAGAGGGAAGAGGGCCCCAGGGCCTGGGAAGAAGGACTGTGCTTTTGGGCAGCAGCCAACAAGTAGATCAGCCTATATGTAATGTAAAACCTCTGGAGGTTTCTACGCGATTTCAAAGTTGGCCGAGGAGGAACCTAATGCCTTTTGGATGCTTTGAAGGCTTGGCATCACTAGTGATAATGCCAGCTCACTCCCCAAATATCACCTAAGCCCAAATTTAGGCTGAAGAATGTGGACTGGTAACCGGGGAGAACTAAGTGTTACTTCCCACCATATATGCCAAGGTGTTCGAGCCTTCCTTATTTAAGAGGATACTTTGGAGAAGCTCGCTAGAGTTGGGTTTCCCCCTCCTTAAGTAGTGATAAGGATCCCTCCGCTTGCCCATCCTTCCTGATGGACGCAAAAAGCTGGTTTCGCGCTCATGCCCACGATGCCCGTGGCAGTGGGATCCCCACCACTCTCAGGGCTCCTGGGGCGTGCTGCCTGTCCAACATTAATCATATTGGGACAGTTCACAGGGAGCCAGGGACCCCACCACAGGCAGGAAGGGATGCAGGGATCAGGAGGGGGGCTGGCTTCAGTAGGTTCCCCCTGCACCGCAGTGCCTGGGGAGGGTTAAAATCCTGGGAGCTGAATTGGAAAGGGAGCACATGGCTACCAAGTTGAGAAAAGCAGTGACTTAGCCTGGCTGAGAGAGGCCAGTGGGTTCATTCAGTTGGTAATTATTAATTATTTTTGAATGGGCATTAGCATCCTCGGGGTCACAGGCATGAGCACTCATTTTAGCCTGCAGTGGGCAAACCCCGCTTGCCCGTCAGCTCCTGCTGCGGTGGGCAGCCGGCTGCTGTGCCCTGCTGGTACTTTTTGAGTAAGGAGGACCTACCCACCCTGCACGCAAGGCAGGGAAGCAACCCCATGTGGTGCTATAGTCGAATGCTGTTTAAGGATGCAGATGTTTTTGTGGCAACTCCATCTTTCAGATTTGAAGGCAGGTCTCTGTTCCAAGCCCAGTTGGGCTCCATTGCCTTAATCTATGCAGGGTGAATGTGCTGGAGGCCAGAGATGGGAACTGCTTCCTACACATTCTCCCCTCCTGGGCAACTGCTTCAGATCCCAACACAACGTCCACTTTCCAGCTACCTCCAGCCATGAAACAGTTGACTCACAGTTTAGGGGTACTTCTTAAGTCAAGGTATCGGGCCTCAGCAATAAGGTTTTATGGTCACACTTGTCCTCTGGGTTATCTGAGTGCCATGAGATTTGGGCATTTCTGTCCTGGCATGAGCACACAGGTGGCTGCAAGAGCTCCCAGTTCCCACCATAGCAAAATCACCTCTAGGCTTTCTTCCAGATCTAAAGTGGATATATAGTGGGAACAGCCTCTGCGTTCACCAGTGTAGGCTGGGCACCTACACTTTCGCAGCTTCCCAAGGTCTTGGGGTGGATGGCCCAAAGCCGGGTGCAAACAATGACATTTGTCCCTGCAGCTCTCTGCCAGGCAGCCCCTGCCCACCTTCGCAGCCCAGTTCCTGGGACCCTTCGCCCACCTGCCTGCTAGCTGTAGCCTTCTGCTAGGGTGATGAGCCCTGGCCCTGCCTGGACTGGCTGCTCTGCAGACAGTCATGGTAACCCCAGCCATGTTCTCCATCCCCTTGGGATGGGGCAGCTCATGGAAGAACGACCAGCCCAAAGGGTCCTGCAGACAAGACCTCCCTTTCCCCACAGGCTCATGTTCTGTGTAGAAATACTGCTTATGGCTTAAGCAAAATGGAGCAGGGATAACTTGAATTTGCTCCTGCAAGAAGAGGGGAGTTTTGCAGGAGGTCAGCAGAGGCCATGTTGATGGACAACTCTGTAAAACTCCATCAGAGGACAGAGAGACACAAAGAGAAGAAGAAAAGGCAGCAGCTTCCTCCCTTCACCTGGAAAACTCTTCTCCCTCCCACTCACAGTGAGAGGAAGACAAAAAAACAGGGAGTTTTGGGGGACTGGAGAGAGGGACCCACATGACGTGGGGCTAAGCTGTCTAGAGGCTGCAAATACACAATGGTTTTGGAGGACAATACCCAGTAAAATAACCAATTTCATGTACGTATAGAGGATCCTCAGCTTAATTCATCCTCTCTTTTCATTCAAAACATGTTCAGTGGATTTGGAAGAAATTCGAGAATCTTGACCTTGCAAAAATCCTACAGCAGACACTAAGTCCAGTGGACAACTAGCTAGAGAATAGCCTGAAGAGGCACCTCTGCAGATCAGGATCTTAAAATTGCTTTTGCCTACAAATTTGCCTGAATCTCTGTGTGTGGGACAACAGTGCATTTGGCGTGTGCCCCCTGAGCAGGGGCATCCCATCCCCAGCACTTTGCTGTGGCTCCCGGAAAATAATTCACCAAGGTCTCCTCCCTCTCCAGAGTTTAATTTCACTGTTGTACCAAAGATGTTCCTCCTCCTTCCCTTGGGGGCTAGACCACTTCAGAAACGGGATTCAGCCAGGGCTGGCAGCCTGCTGTGACCTTTGCCTGTTTAAGTAATGCACGATAACGAGAGATCTGAGATACCTCCGAACACACAGTTTGGCAGGATGTTAATTAAAACAGAGTAGCACTACCTCTACCGTTCGCAGGGCCGTAGCTCAGAGCACTTTATGAATGCCCAGGAGGTAAAGGAACATGTTCAAGGCCACACAACACATCTGTGAGAGAGCTGGGAATTAATCCAAGTGCTTTTTGTTTACGTATCAGCGTACAACCTGGCATATACAATGAATCCAGGACAAGACCAGATGGATGCACCAGAGACCGGTGGCATGAGAAGGCAGAAAAACTGCTTCCAATCACTTTGCTTGAAAGAGCCTCCATCCTCTCTCACCCACACCAGCAGCAAACCATCACTGTCCAAATTGCCTTTGTAAAGGTCCCCGCGGTCCCTCGCTCCCCTGTCAGATGATAACAAAGAGGTTCAGTCTGTCACTTCCAAGTTCACGGCTCCTTTGGGCCCCGGGATGGCCAGGGTTCTGCTTTGTTTTACCACCCTGACATGACCTGGGTTTTCTTAGCAGTTATTTATTTTTATTTATTTAACTGCGTAAACTGATTATCCATATAACAACTTTAATCAATTATCTGTGGCAAAGAACTTCTCTGCAACTTAATTAGCAAAGTTCTTCCCTGACCTAGCAATATCTGATTGCATCATATAAGAGCTTAACTTTGAAATGGCAACACAGTTCATTAAAAATAACTAATAGCTGCAGGGTTTAAAGATGTAAATGTTCATTTTCTTAATGAGAAAAAAAGGGCATGCAGACTCTACCTGTCTATATTCATTATACTGTGTCCACATGGGATGACTCACATTTGCAAAACTCAAGTTTAATTAACATGCTTATTTTTACAATGATATTTCTCATTATAATAAATTAAATGTTTAAACAGCCAGTGCAAACATTTTGATCCAAGACAAAAATGCTTGCACAGTGTTAGTTTAAGCATTTAATTTATTATAATCCTTTCCATAACAAATACCTTAGAAGTTGGTTTTTTCGCTGTGAAAGGCTATTAGTATTATTTCCTCTGGTAATGTTTAATCCAAGACAATCAAAAATGTAAGGCGTGAACAAAATTGGACTGGAAGCAATGATGATAAATGAGATAGTGAAGGAATCTGCCTCCGCCGGTAACTGCGCCGGAGCCTGCAGCCGGTGCCAGCTCTGCGGCGAAGCTGCGCCCTGGCAGGCCGCCTTGTCATTAGGACTCATACACAAATTAATCAAAGCGCATCAACTAATCCAAAGCGCCTTTGGTCCCCGAGAGCGTTTACCCCCCCCCCTGTCCGCCGCCCTCCGGCGTGCCCGCGGCGGGGGGGGGCTTTCGGAAGGGCTTTTAAACCAGCCCCCAGCACCTCCCGGCCGGGGAAGGGGG
>NW_009203736.1:0-5298 GCF_000690835.1 Fulmarus glacialis
AACCCAAAAGTCCTTTTGATTTAAGGAGTCGGCAGGACAATTGAAAGTTTATATCTAGTTCAAGCTTTTGGTGGTCACCTATGCTGCAAGGAGGCACGTAATAAATCAGGAGGAAGTGAACTAAAGGTAGCTTTCTGCGAAGAACAACATCTGGTTTCAGTTCCATTGAGTACTGTCAGATGTTGCCTGTCAATTAAAACAAGAATATAAAACTGTATTCCTAGACTTCACTATAGTTTAGCAGTGTGAGAAATACATTGTTACTCTTTTAAGACTGTTAAGGATGCTAAATGGCTCAACAAATGTTAAACTTCTTGAACGTTTCTTTATGAAAAAATATTCATAAAACAGATTTGTGTGTAAATTTTTAAATGTCATGCTCTGCTCAACAGACAAAAGCTAAAGCTTGGGAAGGAATGGGCTATTTGGTATATAAAGCATGGAAAATCTGGTTTTGATCACAAAATCCAACTTGGACTTAGCACTGTCAGCTGCTACATGTTATAACATATTTGGTCATGTGTGTGGTGTGTTACCAGTTTGCTACAATGACCACAAAAAGTACCTAACTACTTTTGTTGGCTAGAGGGCTTCCCCTTAGGGGCTGAGTAAATAGCTAGTTTATTCTTATGCCAAAAGTCTTGTATTATTTTGTTTTATTATTCTAAAAGTTTTGTTACCAACCCGGTATAAATATCAGAACTAAAATGCAAACTTACAGTTTATTAGGTAAGGTAGCTGGATGTTGGAAAATGGAGGACTAACTAAGAAGTAGTGTTTGATCTATCAGCTAAGAAATTCAAAACAATTTATCTTCTTCTCTCTGACTTCTCTCTCAATCTCTAATTAAATCATGTAAATGTAAGACTATTTGCAATAGGAAATAGGTATAAATATCAGAACTAAAATGCAAACTTACAGTTTATTAGGTAAGGTAGCTGGATGTTGGAAAATGGAGGACTAACTAAGAAGTAGTGTTTGATCTATCAGCTAAGAAATTCAAAACAATTTATCTTCTTCTCTCTGACTTCTCTCTCAATCTCTAATTAAATCATGTAAATGTAAGACTATTTGCAATAGGAAATATTAAATCTCGTGAGTTCTTGCAGCAGGATCTTGCATAGAGTGATTTTGATCAGTAACATAACACCACTCAGGCTAGATGTTACAATTCAAGTTCCTGATTGATTATTGCTAGCCTGATGGAATAAAGTCACTGTAAGTTTCCTTGATGATGATCACATGTCTCTTTCCTTACTGTTCCTTTATTTCTTGTTTGTAGTATTTACAGCCATTTCTCAGTCTTCTGAAAACACCGAAAGAGAACCATGCAAGGAAAGGATCTCACCTTCCTCCCTGAGAACACAGAGCACAACTGAGGAAAACTGTCTCATCTCTCGAAGGCAACCAATTCCTCCTGCAGACAAAGACTTGGAGAGTTGCCACGAGAAAATCGGTCTGTCCTGCCCAGGTGATACCAGAAAAAACAGCACCGCGGAAGAGTTATTTCAAAACAGTGACCTGCTGGGACAGATAGCTGAGCTCACACGGCAGAATTCTCTGATTAAAGCTCAGCTGAGCAAATTCAGAGGCTTCTCTGAAGACACAAGTGACTGCCTACATCAGCCAGACCCAATACGAAATGCAAATTCTAGTCCAGACTCTTCACAAGGACAGGTGAGAATTTAACAGAAAAGGAAGGCTGATCTGCTTTTCCATAGCTTACTGATGCTTTAAGATTGTTTCTTTCCTGTTGTCAGTTGTTTTAAGGAAAAGAGTAGCAAAACAAATATTCTTTTCATTCATTTGCTTGGAGACTTGCAATTTTTTTTTATCATTCCCTAAGGAGCTCAACACTAGTTTCTCCTATTAGGCCTATGTTGTATATGAGTGCTGAAAAGTGTGCAGCACATTCATAAGTTTAGGATAAGGTTATGCTGCAAAAAGAGGTGTGATTGCAACATGATCAGGTATACCTCTTGTAGCTTGGATAATATTAACAGCGAAAGCACTGCACCAACGCACAGGTTCTCATCAAGCTTGTAAAATACATATTTAAATCCATGCCATACATCTCTTCTGCTACTGTGACCCAAAAGTCCGTGAGATTAAAGTTGGTGCAAGTACATCTCTTGCAAATACTTAATTATAGTGTACGTACTAGCTGGATCTGTCTTGTCTGTCCTGCTGTGTGGTGAAAATCCCAAAATCTTTGGGAAGGAGAGAACTTGAATTCAGTTCACATAGAAAACCTTTAATCTGCAACTAAGCTGCTATTCAGTTGCACCCCAGTGAGTGGAGTTAACATCACAGAAGTGCCTAATCCCTGCCCTTGCTGCTGTCTTTACTTTTGTTCCATCGCAGTGGCTGAATTACTATTCAATTAAGGATCCTAAAGATTTTAAATTTCCTTATGTAAATATAGGCTGAGAGTGTTGTTGCTTTCCACATTGTATTATGTTGTGTAATGTTTAGTCATTTAGTTGTAGAAGATGATGCAAACTTTTTAAGTGTTGTTTTTGTGGAAGCAATTACTGGAGGGGAAGGGGTCAAAGTGGATGAAAACCTGGTTTAAAGATGAGTTGCAGGATACTTCTACTAAAAATCTGCTTTTCCTTCCCTGCACTATCTGAATATGTGTCTCTCTGATTAAATATTTTCTTAATTATAGTTAATTGCTGGATGGTTGGGGGTTTTCTTTTCTTCTTCTTTTTTTTCTAATGATACAGACAATAGCTGTTTTTTCCTATTTGTAGGAAGACCAATTTAAAATATTGTTGTGTTTAGTCAATTAAGGAGCTAGATACAGGACAGTGAAAGGGACAAAATCAGATTTTCCACAGGAGGTGCTATATAATTATATTTACTTTCAGTTTGAAAACTAAATGCATAGAAGTGCTTGAAATATATTGCATGCTCTCCCTGAAAGTGCAAATTGTAAGTTTTTAATTGGAAGTTGTTATCCAATTATCCAAGTAGACTCATCTCGTAGTATCGAAGAGCTTGGAGGAAAGAATAGCAGAGCTGAATCGTCAGAGTACAGAAGCACGTGATAAACTGTTGCAGCTAATAGACCAGCAGAAATTAGCTGCTGCTGATATGGTCCCTCCAATGATATCTCCTGTTCTGCCCCCATCCCTAAATTATACTGGTAAGTACCCAGCTTCAGGAAAAACAAAAAATAGTAAGACAATGTTTTTCCCCTTTTGGGAGTTCTCTGTCATCTGATTGGATCAGCGGTTGTGGTCAGCAGTACACTTGCTGTTACTGACTGTGTGGTACAAACACTCCTTACTTCGCAGGGCTAAAAACATATCAGCTAAACTTCTCCTAAAGTTAGTTTCTTAGTAATTAGTCTGCTGCAAATATCATGCTTCGTGGTAAATCTGTTCTTTGCTATGTCCTTGTCCATGGAACAGTTCTGCTACGCAGTCACTGATGGGCAGAACTAGGCTTTTTAATCAGTCCTCTCTGCTGAGAATCTTTTATAAAAAGACTAAGTATTTACATCAGGCTTCTAAAAATCACGGTAGAGCGGTTATCCAGTTCTCAACCACATTTTAGTTTTTGGTCTTTTGGGTGTTCGTCCCATCAGACTACCTTGCTGAGTTACTGCTAGTGCTTATAGAAATAAATAACTGAAGCTTCCAGTCATCTGAAGAGATAAGTTAGTGAAGGGAGTATTCTTGCTGATTCAAGATTCGTAGATTAGCTGCCATGTGTAACTATAAACAAAAATACTCTCCAGCAGGCTGCTTTATCTTTTCATGGAGTTATTGCAATTACAGGCAGAACTGCACGTGAGCATGTACACATGCTCTGTCTAGGATGCCCACCCTTTCCCCCTTCCTAAACCACAGAGGATGTATAAAGGGAAGGACTTGAGGGGGAGAGGAACGAGGGGTAGGCGAGACGGCGCGTGTGTGCGCATATGTGCGCAGGTGCATATGCAATGACTCATGCAGTGGGGTCATAACACTTTTAGCACTTCTATGGCTGTTGTAACATAAATTCAGCGTGAAAAGTAAAATCTTAAAGGAACAAAGTAGAGAAGCTGGAAGTCTCTAAGGCTCTTACTGCCAAAAGCCAGAGGGTTTATCCATGGAAGAATCATTCTATATCTATGCACATTGTCCATGGTTGTTCTGAGTACTGCTTTCAATATCTGTTATTTTCAGAGGTTGGGTATGGGGTTGGCTAGGCTTTCAGCCTCATGGTTTATGTCTGCTCTGTATACTCTATGCAATTTTGAAGAGTTATGTGATGCCCCTCAAAAAATGGGAAAATGAAATGAATGTTGTGCAATGTTGCTGTGTTCTCATCAGAATCAAGCTATTATTTATTGCCTAGAAAATGCAAGGAGGACAGTTGAAGTGTCTATTCCCATGGCAGTTGCTATGGACAGCTCCAAAGAAGATAGCGTTTCCCCTGCCAGTATGACCAGTATAAGAAGGTAAAAGTTAACCCTTTACTATTTCATTTTTATAGTATCTTGATTACCCATGCAGCAGAACTTGAACACAATGGAAAAATTGCCATGTTTTTCTTTGGCTTCACGGACTTTCTCTGACTTCATCACACTCAACTCTGTGGAAATGGGACAAAGGTCCAACAGCTTTTTCACAACTATCATTGTTTGTATTTAAAATACCTGCAATGTGACATAAGACAGGTGACATGGGTTGTTGAAGACTATTGATGAGGGGTCTTAAGGATCTGAGATGTGATTCTAGTAGTCACTTCCATGTTTCATTTTTTCAATCTCATTTTGAATGTCTACAGGTCTGTAGGAGACTCTAGCAAACCTTGTTCACCCCTAAGTGCCATGTCAGAAAGTGTGAAATTGACTCCTGTCAGCCAAAGACCAAAGGTAAGACTGAAAAGTCTTCAGCCAGAAAGTTTGAGTGCATTGTCATGTAAGGAAAAAGCAAGACAGATGAAGGGGAAGGAGCTTACTCATACCTCAAATCTACCGAGGCTAATAGTAATCGATTCATGGCAGTCTGGATTCTGGACAATTGGTAAAGGGAGACCTGAGTGCTAGTGACATTAGTTGTTTGCTGTCACAGAGCTGTTACTTACAAGTGAATGATCCTGTAACTGCGTTTTCTGCTGTGGCATCTTTGTGTTACAACTGTGAACCTCTGGCAGTCTTTCACTGGTGGCTGCAGGGAATTTCAAGTAATCATTGTGATGTATTGGTAGAGCCACGTATAAGAGGCAAGCAAGCTCTTACCTAGCTGTTGCTCAAGTCAGTTGCTGAAGGATAAATAAATCCAAATGCAAAGAAAAATCACC
>NW_009203736.1:5311-12448 GCF_000690835.1 Fulmarus glacialis
GAGAAGAATAGACTACAGTGAGATGCTTTCATGGGGAACTCCAGGCAGTAATACAGTCTGGTAAACCAGTCATAGATCTGTATGCTTGAAAGCAACCATGAGGAGATATTAATACTGTCTTTCCTGCTGTCCAAAATAACCTAAATTAATAAAGAGAAACAAAGTTAGGGTTCAAGACTCCCTATCCTGACAGCAAAGTATACATCCCCAGAGGGAAAATCTCGAATACTTAGGGTAGATGTGGCTTAAACTAGGTGTCTAAAGTAGGTGGTGTGACTACCTCCATGGTGCCTCTGGGAGACAATTGCTACGTATCAGTGAACTGACACATAGCAATCCTACACACTAACCAGCAATCCAAGCACTAACTAGCAAGTCTGTGGGAAATTTATGACGTATGAATTTCAGCTGGTTTCTTCTTTTGCAGGTGGAAAAGCCAAAAGAAGAAGGCTGGTTTGCATTGTCAACGCACATTATGTAAAGGAAGCTGCAGTCAAGTCCTGCATTTTTAAATTTTTTTTTTTTTTTATGAACCACAGTTAGATCACAGTAGTCCCCCTCTCCAGATGTGCAGTTTAACTCTGAAGTGGTTTCATGTCAGTGCCATTAGTATAAAAAGGTCCATATGCATATTGTGTTTGTGCCATACAGAGCACTACAGGAAGTCCTTGGAATGAGCTTCTGAACTGGACATGCTGCTGTGACATCACCCCATTTCACTGAATAAATACTTCACAAGATTGCAAGCTGTGGCTGCTGTAGCAATACAAATGAGCATCTGGTATCTGTGTTAGATACTCTGAAGACAGGAGGTTTTAGAAAATGCATGTGAAACTTTCTGGAGCATGTATTTGCACAAGATATGGGAATGAAAAACTTGAGAAAAACTGTGATGAGGGAATGTACCTATGTTCAAAAGCCACCTGGAGATTAGGAAGCCAGTTTATTCCTGCTAATTTGAATCAGAAATAGTTGTTCCTTCTGTGGTTTGCAGTTGCTCCCAGAAGTTGTAAAGTTGTGTTTTCTGTGTAGTTAACATACCAGGGATTACATCTGGACTTGAGGATTGCTTTTTAAAAAATTCATTAGATTTTTTTATAGTAAGTATAAAGTGACTATTTGAAGTTGAAATCAGAATCTCTATTTGCTGTGTACTAAAGTATGCTCTCTTTGATACAATAGAAAACTGATATAATTGTATTAAGCTGTTTTGTTCTATGTGTATGTAATACTCTAACGACCATGTTTTTATATTGGTTTTATTTGACTTTTTAAAGTAGCCATCATTTTATTATTAACGATTAACAATAAAATCTAGGACTGTGAGGAAATGCTCATATATCTGTTCCTTACATTGTAGTAAACCTGGGCAAAAATTTTATCTCCTTTATAATGGAGATTAAAAAAAAAAAAAAAAGAAAAAAGAAAACATCTGGAAGTCTGGGAAGAAAATATCTGCAAGTCTCAAAACTGGATTTTGAGTAAAGTTGTTTTTCTTTTTTTAACTGTTTTAACTGTTAACTTTTAACTGTTAAATTTGCCCCTAAAGATATTGATGGGGTGGGGCATTAAAAGGGGCCAGCCAATATCCTTTCAATCAGTTCAGTTCTAGGAGAATGAAAAAAAGATACTTCTCTTTTTTGATTTTCCTTTTTTCCTTGGTGGTTTTTTTTTTAAGGCGGGTTTTCTTTTGAACAGATTTAGAAAATCTGAAAAATGGGGTTTCAAAAGAGGAGCTGGTCAAATATTCATTGACTCTTCTGCAATTTATTTTTCCAGTGTTAACTTTAGGAAGTGAAGAAGGCCCGTAGTCCTGTATTTTGTGAAGTAACCGTTAAAATTGCTTGGAAGAAATTCTCCAACTCATGCAGAGGCAGGGATGGGAGATGGACTACATAACCATAGTGCCCACACATCAGTACAGTTGCTTCTGACTTCCTCCAAGCTAACGGTTGCTACAAATGCTCTGTAACATCTGAGATTTCCTTTTGGAATACAGGATTGGAATTAATCTTTTGAGTCATCATCTGGTTTCCTTAACTTGGAAGCTGCTCTAGCAAATAACTGTAAATTGAGTCATCTAGCTGTATTCCAGTCTACCATAGTGCCCACACATCAGTACAGTTGCTTCTGACTTCCTCCAAGCTAACGGTTGCTACAAATGCTCTGTAACATCTGAGATTTCCTTTTGGAATACAGGATTGGAATTAATCTTTTGAGTCATCATCTGGTTTCCTTAACTTGGAAGCTGCTCTAGCAAATAACTGTAAATTGAGTCATCTAGCTGTATTCCAGTCTAAAAACACTCAGTGAGATGAGAAATACTGCTGGTTTTCCTTCGCATTGTTAGTGAAATCTGAGTCTCCCTGAGATTAATAGAATTCAGATTCAGGAGGATTGCAGGTCTGGCTTCAGAGTCAGGACTAGTGACTCCATAAAACTGTTGCCCCATAAAACAGCACCTGTGGTGCAGAGCACCCAGCTTGTGGCCATCTGAAGCAGTAGGACCACACAGAGCTCCAGCCTGGCTCCCAAAAGCCGCATAGCCACTTTAGCAGAGCAGCGCATTCAAACTAGGAACTCTTTTCTCTCAGCACAGCTAACCAGCTCAGGTGCCACCTTGCACTGACGTGGCTAGTCTGGTGCCAGAGCTTGCTTTCAGCACGGGCTACGTGCTCTGTACTCATCTCAGAAGGCAGGAACATGTTACTGGGTGTCTCCAGCCACCCTCCCACCAATTCCCCCACACCCTGTGATGGGGGTAGGCAGCCTTCTACAGCTCTGGCTGGGGTCACATGGGTTTCATGGCTAAAAACGAGCTGCAGCTGAGATGTAGTGGAAGTGGGTTTGCTGGAACTCTGTCGCCTGGTTTAAAGCTGAAGGCTGTTGCTGAGAAACTGTGTTACTGCTTGGGGTTTTTTTTGCCTTTTCCAGACCAAGTGACAAACTGCAGCTGTCGCCAGCAGTAACATATCTGATTTTTCATATCAGATGAAGGAGAAAGTTTCAGGGCTTCATTTGATCTTTATTTTTTAATTGTGTTAAATCATAGAAAGGCTGGTATTGTCTAGTCCCAGTGCTCTATCGGTGCAGCGTGTTTTATTGCCAATGAGTTTCTGATTTTGCATGATAAACATTTTACTGCCTTGCTTCCTTTTTTCCCAGCCTTTCATATTCTTCTTTTCTGTCTTAAATGTCAGCAGAAGGACATTTGGTAAGGACAATAGTCAATAGCAGGTACAGAGAAGAGCTGCAGCCTTTGTTTTCTCTTGTCCTCCACTTCTATCAGGTGTACCACATAGGAATTGATTTTCCTTTGAAAATGTTTCCATTGGACCGCATGGGAAAGTTTCCTATACATACTTTGATTACAAAATTCTAAACTAAAAACTTCATTGCAAATAGCAGTTTCATTTTATTTTTGGAAATGGGAAAACTCTAGGGGTTTTTCTTGTGTTTTTGATTGTTTCCTCTTTCGTAGTCATTAATTCTTCCACAGTTACATGTAAGGATGCTCTGTGCAATGTATTGCCTTGTTTGGGTTTTATTTTGTTTTTAAAATATTAAATAGTTGATAGCTGAGAGATGAAGCCCAGAAACAGATCTTACTTTCTGTTTTTAAGCTTACACCCACTTGTTCCAGTTTCTAGAGGAAACTGCAAATTCTGTAGGTCTGATGTTTAAATTTTTGTTTTACATTAGGCTTTAAGAGGACAAACAAAGTCCATAAGCACTTTTTAAACAGAAAAGTCCAGATGAAAGTATTTCCCTCTGAAACCTTTAGCTATTCAGAATTGTCAACTCCATTAAGAAGGCAATCTGTCACTGTTGATTCATGTTGTCTAGGTGGGTGTTAAGATGACCACCCCTAATGATAATGATATAGCCCTACAGATCTGAGGTGACAGGAACTGTTGCTGACATGGAAAGAAGGAGGTCTCTCTTACAGCCTAAAGAACGTCAGTGATTACAACACAGAGAGGGGAAGGCTACTATGACAAAATAAGATCTAATTTAAGGGTGCTAAAAGCCACACTTTTACCAAAAGGGGAGGAAGGTGCAGAACTCTATAGGTCCAGAATATTAGAATATTTTACTACTGTGAGATGCTTAATCAGCTTAATGCATTAATAAAAATTTGCTGATTTATTTATCTTAGCTTTTTTCAAGACTTGTAATAAGGCTGAAATTTTTGTATAGTGCAATAAATTTATATGCCTGAGGCTAATTAAACCCCATGGTATCTGAGTGCCTTGCTTTTGCCAAAGTTTGGGATGTTTTTTCTGTGACTTGTTTCTCTAAGAACGCAAGACATAAGGAAAACTTCAGGCACACTGTTTTAGAGATGCTCCTCCTGAGAGCTGAAATACAGTGCCTGGATATTCGGATCAGCTGTGACATACATATGTTGCTTTGCAGTGTCTATAGTATAAGATACAACTATTCCATTGTAATACCTACATGTGATCATACTGAGGACTAACAAGCTTCTTTTTCAGAGGTTTATCCACACATACCTGCAGGCACAACTTATTTTGTGCCTTTGAACGGAAATATTGTAAACTGTCAAGGCTAGATGAGGAATTCCATGCAGCAGCACGACTCCTGTGTCTCTCTAAACCTAGTCCCTGCACAACCCTTATTGAACCCAATGTTCTACAAACACGACTTTCTGTTCAAGCGTTCAGGCTTGCACTTTTAGCCTGCCACAGAGGTAAAGCTATGCCTCTAGGGACACAGACAGAGGGATAGATGAAGTTTAAAAAATGGATCTGCTGGATGGAAAAATATTTGTCATAATGTGTCCGTGTAACAGTTAGCCTGGGTGGGGGCAAGCCTGTGCTGTGCTGCGCTGCACATGCAGAATGGCCTTCAGGCTGTGTTGTGCTGCACATACCCCTTGGCTGCAGGATAAACTCAGCCAGCTCGTTGTAACAGAGCCTGCGGGTAGCTCCCACTTGGTGATTGCACCACCTGTGTGGCCTTGCCTTTAGCTAACAGTGCAGCAAGAAGTTCCTACATGAACTTCTCTTCTGTAGAAATGATTAACAGAATTTTTTTTTTCTTGTAAGAAAACTGTATAATAGGTTCAATGACCAAAAAGGAGCTTCTCTCCATAGGTGGGACCTGTGCAGCGTGCCGTGGGAGAAATCCATCCAGGGTCCATCTGATGATGCATGAACGTGGGGTTCCCAGCATCTGGAGGGACGTAAGATTATTCTGGCTTATTAGAACAGTTATTTTATTAAGCCATTTGTTATCAGGCCTTCCTTGCTGAGACCCAGAAACAACCCTGCCCCGTCTCTCTCACCACACACACTCACACACACTTGCTTCCTACCTCTTTGATTTGCTGGGGCTGTGCTCCACTTCCACCACAATCAGCAGCATTGCTTCTGCTGAGCAGAGCTCAGGGAAGTGCCTCGAAGCTGGAAAATCTCTGCTCTTCTGTGCCTGGCACCTAGCTCGCTTCCCTAAGCCATTGTGTTGCATGACACACGCACTGCAGTTTGTTGTGATACTTTACTAGTCTAATTCTTAGGGTAGACCAAGAGGTGTCTGTCCAGGGAAGTATGTACAGCTCTACGAATGCCTGTTCTCTTTATGCAAGATGAAAGTGCAGGCACAAGTGTGGCTGCCCATTCCGCAGGGCCTTTCTGGGTCTGAAAAACCCTAAATGTGGAATGAGGTAAACAGAACAAATCTGGATACAGAGAGGAAAAAAACCCACCAAAACCAGCACCTTGTAGAAAACAAGGATGCGCAGGTCGGCTGGGAGGCATGCAGCTGCCACAGTCCTGGCTTTGCTGTTTTGGAATTGCAGTCAGGTGCCAGAATAGTTTCTCTGGGAAGTGGCATGGGAATAATTTTTCACATATTAAAGATGTCCCTTTGCATAATGCATGTTTAGCTTTTTACATAGTGTTTGTTATCTAAAGAACCCGAGATCGCCACAAAAGCTTTCTTATCCAATTTTTTAGCTGGGGAAACCGAGGCACAGAGCAATCTGTGGAAAATTCCGCGTTTCCTAGTCCCAGCTCAACACTGCCTCACCCTTGGGCTGGTCTCAGAGATACGGTGCCCCAGGACTGTGACAGATGTGCCCCTGAGTGGATGCAAGACTGAGGAATCCTCTACTCTTTAGAAGCACAAGTTTTGATCAGAGAAATCCTGATGATATTTACGTTTCTGCTGTTCAGGTGAGCACAGCTCATCCCGACAGCTGCCTCGTACGTGGTCCTGTCCCATGGCAGGATTCACAAGCTTCCTGTTCTCTTGTCTTCCCTTCTGTGGCCCTTGAATGCACAGGGGAGGGGGGGCTTTGCATAATGTGGAAAAGGAGCCCAGAAATCTCTGACGAAAATCTCTTTTCCCGTGCTAATAATGGACAGATAGAAGTATTAATATGCATATTCCTTGTATGTCATTTCTTAGACATCTAAGTAAGTGCATTGCCTTGCGAGTGTTTCTTTTGAGCACAGAAAACACAGGTGATTCTCACCCTTCACTTCAAACCCACCAGTTCTCGGGTGAGGAGTAAGGCGGCATGGGGCAGGCAGGAAAAGGCAGCGCACAGAACGAGTGCCTGGCTCCAGATTGTACATCCAAGGTACTTCTAACTCTCTGTAGCCTCCCTTCGCTGCAGAGAAGGGAGCTACTCTGCAGCTCTGGGCGGGCTGGAGCTGAACTGAAGAGCTTCCAGGGCCAGAGCTTGCACCCGCTCCCCTGCCCCAGGCTGTGAAGTACAGTTACTTCACTGTTAATAACAACAAGTCACAAGCTCCTGTCTAGCCCTGACTTCCTGAGAACTGCTGGGCACAACTGAGACAACAAAGAGCAAAAGGGCAAGTGCCTCTTTTCAGCCCAGTGGGCTTGCCAGGCATAGTTTCAGCAGAAGCTTAAAAAAAAAAAAGAAAAAGACCCTTGCCTCTGCGAGTGTCCATCTGTGCCTTCTCTGTACTCCCCTGCATAGCACCTGGGTGAGTTTCTGAGGAGGGAATAGGCAGTGAGATGCTTAAGAAGAGCCATCTTGAAGTAGAGAAGTGATCCAAAGCAGCCAAAATTCTTGCTGGGACACCTGAGTAAAAAACTGAATACTCGTCTTTCTTCTTCTGTCTTCCCCCCCTCCCCCCTCCC
>NW_009203737.1:0-55885 GCF_000690835.1 Fulmarus glacialis
TTCTATGATTCTGTGATTCTATGATTCTAGTTCAAAAAGACATATCTGACTGAGTCACTGGCTATGTCTATATTCGCCTGTGATGTGGCCTTATAAGAACAGATCTGTAAAGTGAAATAGAGGGTGTGAAGGATCCATATCCACACCATGGATTTCATGGGGATTTATTTCAAGCAGTTTTAGGTGGATTGAAGGTGGATTGAATCACCTCCAGGTGTGATTAGGTGTGATTCTGGAGCATACCTTCACATTTAGTTTTATCCCCAAAAAACTTGCTGGGGGGATCACTCACTGATACGAACTGGTTTCAATGATTTTCAACCATTTGCTTCAAAAACACGCTATTCATCTGAACTAAAACAATAATTGCACACACTCATGAAAAGGTATATAGTATAGCAACATATATACATATGTTGTGTATATAGCAACATATATACATATGTTGTGTATAAAGCAACACAGAGTATGTTCACACTACACATTTATCTTGTGCCTGACCTTGGGCTTATATCTTAATGAGCCTTGTGGCCCACTGTGTTTGGATTAGGACACTGCTTTTATTTGCTGTCTTTTTGCTGAGACTGAATCTGGTTTGTGAAGGACCTGTGCAATCATTGTTCCAGTAGAGAAGAATGACATCTAACAGATACGTCTCAATCACAGGCTGAAAGACAACTTACCCAGCCAAGCAGACACCCATTTCATCTGACATGCAACAATTAGCACCCTTAGCCTTTTAACAGTCAGCTGGTCTCAATTTTTGTGTGGTTCACTGTTGTGCTCCAGGTGGGAGAGAGCTCAGGCTCCCTGGGGGAAACAGGCTGCCTTCTGACATCTTACTCTTAGATTTTCCAGGGATGTCCAGAGAGAGTCAGAGGAGGCACTAGAGCAACAGCAAAGGTATTTAGCCAATCACCCATAAGTGTGGACCTATGCATGTAACTAAATTACAGAACAAATGTACCAAAAAAAAAAAGAAAGCTTCCTTGAGACTTCTCTCTCCCTTCCAAACTTTTGTCAGTGCCAGTTAACCTGTCAAAACTGGGAAGGTTTCAGTAACTAAAAGGAAAAGCATTCAAAATGTAGGATCTATTTGCAACAACCACCTTCATTTTGACCTTTGACAAATAATCTCAGTTTACTTCTGCTATTACTATTCTATGTATTAATTTTATTTAAAATTATAACATACCAAACTTTGCTACTCCCCACCAGAGAACTTTTATTATACAGACTGTATGACAAAAGATGTCATATGTATATCCAGATCTTTTTGTCTCCTACAGAATCTCCCTCTGCAGCTGGTAAAATGCTCCCCAAATAATAATAGTGTAATGGACACAAAGAGTTAAAACTCCAGTGTCTGTAAATAGTTTGACATCCCACTAAACATCTGAAGCTATGCGTTATCACGAACTTACTGTGTATTGCTACTATGGAGATTTTTAATGTAGCAGATGTGGTTAATTATTACAGGAAGCTGCAGAATTTTATATGAAGTTTTTGCAGCCTGCTAAATGAAATGAATGGTTTTCTTAACTGGTTACAGTTAATCAATTGGATAAAACTTCAGGGAGTCTATAAAAGAAAGCTGGATTTGAGAGGGTTTATATTAATCATGATGGGAGAACTACAGCTGCTGCTCATTTCTGTTATAATGGATAATGATCAGTAATTTAGGAATAATCTGGTTGCTGAAACAAGAGAGAGAAAATATGAACTTATGTCTACTGTATGATTACCTGAACTTTTGTATTATCTTAAAGCTTTGTAGTTCTTGTATTAAAAAAAAAAAAAAAAAAAAAGGAAAGAAAGAAAAAAAGGTTCTGTTAATTGTAGTAAAAACTCTGGTAGTAGTAGAAAAGTTTGATTATTTGTGAGACTTCAGCCCACGTGCACGATATTGTGTTGCTATTCACGTTATAGATGGATTGGAACATCTTAAAAGAAAACCATAACGTTAAAACTGCCTCCGAAATTGCCTGTTTCAGAAAAGTTATATTTACTTAAGGTTCCAACTTTTTTTTGTGAGGATAGATATGATATTTTCAAAAATACTGCAGAATATTATACAAGAGATTGGTCTTGCACCTAAACACTAAAAACTCATCCAAATACGTTTTTATTTCTATTTTACATTTTTCCAGGTTTGAGACAGTTTGTATTTTAAGTCTTACTTTAATGTCTGTTTTCTAAACTAACTGAAAAGTATTCCTGTAGAACTACATATAGCAGAACATATAGCTCTTGTTTCACAGAGCATTGTGCTTCAATATCGCAACACACGTAGGATGAAATGCACTCCTCCCATCATACATCTCGGTTATCAAAACATTTTGTTTTGAGATCTCCCCTAAAGACTGACGCAATAGGTTTTATGTCCTTATTTAGAAGGCGAGCTGTGTTATGTGGGGACTGCCCCTTTTTGGGTGTTTGTGCAAGGCCTGTGCTGGGGACAGTTCTGGTTTCCATAAAAAAAAGCTGCCTTTTAGATCTCTTTCCAATGCCTCTGTCACAGCTTATGCAACACCTTTGCATCTCTGTGCTTAGATATTGAGGGTGATCCATTATTCCACCCATCCCATTAATTCCCCCAGCTCCAGTTAACTTGGTGAGCTTCTTGGTGATAACAACTCTTTAGATTATGTTTGCAGGCATGTTATGGAGTCAAACCATTCAAATCGGTCAGTGCTTTATTACAGACTCTGTTTCTAGCTAAGAAACATCTCATTAGTACATTAATGCTCATTAGCAGGAATATAGATCCTGAGCACTGAGTTGAGGGGCAGTCAATGATTTAGCTGGATGCATGTCAGGAATGATAGGATTCACCAAGTGTTGCTGCTGCGTATCAAAAAGCACCTATAGTCAAAAGCCTTAGAGTAAAAGTTCAAAATTCACTAGAAGACAGTGAGAGAAGGTTAGTTTTTCTATTTTTCTATTGGAAAAAAGATACTAAATACCATAGAGAAGCCAAAAGCTTGCAAATCAATAGTTAACTTTTAAATCATTACAAACATGGGGAAAAGCCAGTGGACAGATCAGAAAAAATTATTATTCTGTTCACTATGAAGAGATAAGCGGTCTGGCTTTACCAGGTTCAATGGGTTTAGTATATAAGACATATAATTCAACCAGCAAAGAACAAATAGGGTGAATGCCAATGTAAATAGAACATCAACCTTATCCATCTGATTGTCATTCTGGACAGTAATATATTCCTCCAAGTTAATAGCAAAACATAACAATTTAATGTAATAGATCTACACAAAACCCAGTGTTCACTTTTTAACTTCACAAGAAAAAAGGATGGAACTTGTGGTGAGCCAGGAAAAGTCCCAGTGCAATCAAGGACCTTGCGTCAATACAACGCTGATGTAGGAGTTCAGTTAAACAGTAGTGAAAAAGGCAATTGTTTTTCACATAGGCATGATCCAAAGTATCCAGATAATGCTTTGCTGGCATCCTCAATTAACCATATTTTGTGCTGTTTTCATTTTGGTTTTCAGTCTTCCCATTGTGATCTGAATCACTGTCAGACATTGGGAAAAGCTGAATGGGACACAAGAAGTATTGGTCAGCTATTCTAGAGTAAAATCATCTCCCATTCAGACCAGAGATCTGTTCTTTCTGTTACTGCAGACTTCCTCTGTAAAAGCAAAAAACTCACCTTGACTCCTTCTGCCTCAGGTTGCCCCACTGAAGCTGGAGGCCCCATTGCCTGTCTGTCTTATGAGGCAATTAAAGACATTAGATTGCAAATACTGTCAGTTGCTGAATGCTATAGCAAAGAGGACTTAAGACATAGACGGTACATCACATCAGCAAGGTATTTTGTGCTAGAGTGAAGGAAATCTTAAACAGGATTCATAGCTGCTGCTACAAGAGAAAATACCTCCCTTGACTGCTAAAGAAACACATGTCCTTTTGTTGTTGGAGGGTGTGGCCCACGAAACTGGATCAGGGGTTTATGTGGATTCCATATGACAGGAAGGATGACCAGAACACATATCCCATTCAAAGTAATTACATTCTAGAGAAAGCCTGAGAGCATCCCATCACCAAAAGCAGTATTGCCTCTTGGTTAGAGCTTCCACACCTTAGCTAGCAATGAACAATTATCTCCTGTTGCTTACCTCAAGGATGGGTACTCTAATTACTGAGCTAGTGGGTGGGGGAGTCTAGGGAGGAGGGGACCATTTTTTATGTTGCTGATTGGGAAAATGCACTTGAGAATACATCCCCAGTCAGCCCGGTACGTACTAGTTTGTGAGTTGACAAGATTCAGCAGGTGCCCAGTGTTCAAGAGCATCAGATTTAGTGGTGAACATGTTCAGAAATAGACTTCTAAGAAAAAAGAAATGTGATGACAATGTGGGTGACTATGAACCTCAGCTCAAATACTAGGCAGTTACATCTGAGAGCAGGAGTTTATAAACTCATTTTGATGAGGTTTATGGATTTGATTCTAGGTTAACTGATAGTGTCGCATATTAGCTAATGTAGTGTATGAGCATGTTATACTTAAAGATACATGTAACATATGCAATGCCAGTACTATATATTATCAATAATATTATATATAAGGGCCTAGAAATAGTTATACATGTATAGATATAGAAGACAAAAAAGGCAGCGATCCAAAGATGGTAGCCAAGCACATCTGCTGAAATAGTTTGACAAATTTAGATAAGCATAGTGAAAATAACCAAAACAACGTATGTATGTGTCAGCTCATGGCCGCACTTGAATCAGCCAGTGTATGGGGCAACTGAACTTTAACACTACCTTTTGTTTCTGCAGAGTAATCGTTTGTTTCAAATCAATCATATTTAACCACTGAAGAGGTATTAGTATGAACAGATGGAAATGTGGGATTAACAGACTAGCAAAAAGACTTGAAACAGGGAACTGATTATTCTTCTAGTGAAGAAATGAGAGTTAATGGTCAAGCTACTTTTATAGTCAGACACAGTGGATTATATTGAAATAAAATTAACATGGAAAGGACAGAAGATTTCTTCTTCTTTCTTTCTTTCTTTCCCAGAGAGGAAATTAACTGTTTTCACAAGCTAGCAAAGGAAATACTGGGCCATTCACATTTTCATGTAAAAAGAATCAAGGCTGGATGCTTCCCTGACATTGCCTTTAATCAAAGAGAGAGAACTGAGTCTAGTACAGGGTAATGTTGTATGACAGTCTTGGTATAATGATCCTTCCTGGCCTTAGAAGTCCTTGAATTTGCCATCTACTGTATTTTTTTTTTCTTGAATTCCCTAATAAGCTAGAACTTCTCACTCCTTAGTGAATGGGAGAGAGCCTGAAGAAGCTGGGCTCTTTTGACATGAAATTAACACACGAGTTTATTTCTGCAGCTCCTGTACGAGATAATCCTTTTTTAGCCACAGTTCTGACACAAAAATACTCTCTTGTCTAATTGCTAGAGCATTTACCCTAGAGATGCTGGTTCAGATTCCCTTGTGCAAAACTGAAAATAACCTCAGTTTCACAGTGCAAGCAAGTGTACTAGCCACTAAGTTTGAGAAATAGAAAAGGAGAATTCACCTTCCCAGTTTTTATGAGAAACCAGCCATACTAAATCTTGGTGAATCTAGGTGAGGTCAAAATCATTCCTTCAACTCCAGACAATAACACCTCTTTTCCAAAGATCACCCTGTTTTTATAAGAAATCTAAGATTATTATTGTTTTTTAAATCAGCTTCTCTTAATCACATTTATAGGGCAAATCTGCATGGCCAGATAGGTGCAGAGAAGCTCCTTTGCTCACATCCCAATTTGACCAGACATTTGCTAGCTCTAGTACAGGATGTGAACGTCTGTCTTAGAGACATGTTTTTCAGAAAGACAGAAATGAGGGGCAGAGCTAGCATACTGTCCCTCCTCAGGTGGGAAGAGGCTGGCTTTTTTCTATCTGCCTGTATTCACATATGCATCTGCTTAGATATCTAACTGTCCTCATCCATCACATAGGGAAAATCTGTGCTTATTTTGGCATGGTAGACTCCATTCTACCATGGTGGTAGAAATTCTAAAAGTTAGATCTTAAAATGTTCTCTACTAAATAGTTGGAATTCTTCTGAAGAAGCAGGGTTAGCTTCTCAATGATGGGAAAGGGGCTACTCAATTTCCTCTCAGAAGCAGGATTCTGATGAGCAGTTGTGTTTGGGGTCATGGGTGAATGCTCTTCACACAACAATATTGACAAGATATCTGCTACCTCATGAAAAATTAGGTCTACAGCACAGGCTGGGACTGATTCAGTAAAATTCCAGCCTTGTGTATGTCAGAAAAGAGAAAAGGACCAATCTCAGCAGGATTTCTGTAACTTAGCCAGATTTCATTAAATTAATTGATGGATAACTTCTAATTGATCAATTTAGCCAGTTCATTAAAAGAAATTCTTTACCAGCAGACAGCATATAATGTCAAAATTTCTACAAGCAATTTAGGTGAAATTCTTTATAACTGTGCAGTCATGCACAAATCAGTGTCCTTGCAAAGAACCAAACTGTGCCATTCAAGGGAGGTGTGTGCCCACATAGGGTCTCCAGACAGTGGAAAGGTCTTCTGATGCTGCAGTGCCAATTGCTTTCCAGCTGGAGCAGAGAAGGAAAAATCAGCCTGTTACTGTTTATGACTCCTGGGTCAGGATTCACCTGGGGGGTTATGACTGCATGTTATCCTGGATTCCAGAGTGAGCTTAAAAATTTGTTCCACACATACGTTCTTTTTCTTGGGATGTCCAGGCTAACTAATATTTTCAAAAGTCTTCTTTCTGCTTTAAATCCTTTTCTCCTGAATTTAAGCTGTCAGGAAAGGAATATATTCATGATAGAACATAATTTGCTATTCTGTGGTATTTTTCACAGAAGGAATATATTTTTGTAACATTGTTCTTTGACATACTGCTCCTCCAAAGTGAGTGTAGAAAAAGAAAAAAAGGCTTAGTCTTGTAAAACGTTGATCAGTCTTTCCTCTGCGAAGTAGATGAAGCTATCTGTTTAAATAAGGACTGCTTGTAGGGTCTACTCCTGAACATGTATATTCTCTATCTTCAGTTCACAGTGAGACTGCAGACTAATGGCTGCTCCTTGAGTAAAAGGCTTTTAAGGATTGAAATTTATCTCAGCACAGAAAAGATCCGTTAGAACACCTGAGTTTTCCAAACAAAGAAACCACTTTACTTGCCTCCATTTTCCAGCTTTGAGTATGTATTCTTTCTTAATGTTAACTTGTTCTAGCAAGCAGTGTTTCTTGCCTGAAATCAAGCCTCGCTCTGTTTCTAGGGTTACCAGAGGAATATTTAAAAAAAAAAAAAGAAGAAAAAAAGTAGCAAACAGCGGACCAGGCCAGTACTCAAAAGTTTCCAGGTCTGTTTTGCAATACAGAACCCAAGGGGTTTTGATAGGGTCTAAATTTGGCAAAATCAGCTTTCCCATCCCTCCCTAACTTTATTTTTCTGTCCTCTAACTATTTTTACTCCAAGTTTCCCTCTGTCTCTGTGGATATAGAGAAAAGATCTATGGATAGGAGTCTGGGAATAGGATAAGAAAAGTAGAACTTCCTGCAAAAATTTAATGTTGTTATGCTGAAAGCAAAACCAAGAACATAACACTGGAAATGAGTATATATCAGCATAAATATATGGGGACTATATAATCCATTAATACATGTTAATGAATAGGTTGAGTATGTTGCCTAATTCACAGACAAAACAAGTGCCTGTGGTCTCATCTGCATTTCTTTAGTGCATGCGATGTTTTTCTGCCATGCATGAGTTCATTAGGAAAAGTGTAAGGAGCTTATTCCAGTGTAGAAGTAATAAATCTGATGTCAGCTATCTCGGGTAGCTTCAGCTACAGGTGTTCAGGCTGGCAAGTTTTATAGATCTCATTTGTAGGCACCCACCGTCTGATTCAAACCAAGTATATGAATCTGAGGAAGGCAGTCACACCACTTCTTTAAGAACTTAGCTGCATAAGTCACATGCGTAGGCTTTCTCATTCTCTGTGACAGCAATGGAAAACAGTAAGAGGCAGTTCAGTACACACAGATATTTAAATCAGATACCTAACTAATGCCTAATTTAAACAGCTTTGTTGTAATTCCTGGAGGCACCCACCTGTCTTCCACTATCTTAACGGAAAACTGAGGATCTGAATCTCTTCATTAAGGTGTAAAAATGTAGTTAGACAGGATCAATAGTCCCCTTTTGCACTAGATTAGTACTTTGGAGATGTGTTTTTTGCTGGGTGCTATGGCTTCCTACAGTACTGTAACATTCAAGCTACTATGCAGTAATTGTTGTTTCTTTTAAAAGGTTGTATTTTTTAAAATAACATCATTATTGGCACTGGCATTTAAAAAATCCACCAAGTCTCATGAGATGATAAAAAAAGATGACGAAAATCAGAGTGGATGGTCACTTGGATAATGTTTCTTTGTCCAGCAGGACTATACTTTGACTTGACTTAAATATAAAATGTACAGAAATATCTGCAAGGCCTTAGGCTCTTCCATGTGGTTCTAAATACAAATTAAGATTACAATCTTCTTTGTGTGCTATCTTTTTATTTTATTGAAATGATGTATTCTGCATTCATAATAAAATGAATGGTTTTCAGGATAAAGTTGGAGTACTTTGTTTCTTCTTAGCAGTATGCTGATACTATGTTTTTCACATTATTTCTACCAATGTTTGGCAACATTAATTGGAAGAAATACATGTATTTATTGTGAGAATTTGATTTACTACCTGAAAGTTTTTAGACTTCAAAAGAAATGTTATCAACAACCTTTATCTTCATACAAATTTAAAAATAGTTTCAACTATTGATGTAGATTTATTTTAAAAAATCTGCTGACATTATGACTTCTTTAAAAATCTTAGGTTTTTTCACTGAAAGTTATGCAGGAAATCCATCACTACTCGATATATCTATAGGATTCTTGCTTGACTGGAGTCAAGTCTCCAGCTGCTGTGAGATTTAATAACACCCTGGTTATGATATCATCAAATAACAAAACCTTCTGGACAGCTGGAACAATTTTTACACTAATGCTGTAATTAGATACATAGAATTGTCTTGGTACAGAAAATTACTTAAGGCTCAGACAAAATACAATGTACCACTTACTAGCCAAAGGTCAAAGAACTTGATTCCAAATCCTCCAGCCTGTTCTTTAGAAGAATTGTCTGGGAACGCTGGGTCCTGGATAGTTTGACTGAAGAGTTCATAAGGAAAGACAAAACTATAGTTTCCAACTGAATTTTTTTTTCTTATTGTGCCACCATATTTATACCATAGGACAGTACTTCAATGTTTTTCTCCTAGACAGAATCTTTACCTTAGTTTGGATCCATTTCATAACAGACACTTTAAGATACTGTTTTCTTTTTCCAAAAACAAACACAAATATTTCACAAGAAAGTGCATGCAGAAACATAAGCTTGTGTCCAGAAAAATTAAAAGCACATCTACATGTTGGGATGATTGTACCCATTTGATATCTAAACTCACTCACTCCATAAGCTCCATATCAAGTAAGTACAGGATGAGGCCCTTGCAAATAGGTCATGCTTCTCAAAGCCTGCCATTTGGCCAATTTGGTTCATTAGTTATTGAATTATTGATGGTTCTTCATATACCTTTGATAAAAGTGTATTGATTCAGGCTGATTAAAGTTGCCATTTGGAATGTGAATTTTTTCAAGACCAAAATGGTGTTACATAGCACTATTATTGACAAAACTGAATTTGGCACACAGATAAAAGATTGAATCAGAAGTCCTTTAAGGATTTGAAAAACTGAAGCTGTAAAACTTGGCAAAATTATAAATTTTTTAGGAATTAAATCTATTAGTGTGGGATCTAAATCTGTTCTTCTAAATTCAGAATAATAGAGTTGCCTATGATGTTAGCTTGAGTTTTTAACTTCTACACTAATCAGAAAGGAAGCTATTCAAGCTTTATATGCACTGCAGTATTATTTTTACTTTGTCAATAGCTACTTGAATGAATGTGAAATGAGTTAAAGTGATTTGGCTGGGATTCAGTAATGCATGGGAAATACTTAAGATGCAGTCAAGAAGGCTGCAATCAAAATTAATCCAAGTAAAATAAATACCCATCCCCCTAAGTGGCAGAAAATATAGTAGAATAGTGAAGAAAAATATGAGTGAAGAAGATTAACAGGGGGCCCTTGAACTAGATAGCTAATTTCTTTTTACAAGGTGGTGTACTCAGGCTGCTGAATGAAGACTAACATCTAGCAGCATTTTAAAATTGATTTTTGTTTCTCTCTGTATAGAGAAAACACAACTGCCCCCCAAATTAAGAATCACTTTTCTGGAAGATAGAGAACAGGGAGATGGAAGTGAAAGTGGTGATGAATCAAAGAATGGCACCAAGAGAGGTGATGAATTAAGTTTAGAAGGCAGGTATGTTTCTGAAGGATATTAAGTATATAAAACACAGAAAACTTTTGACAGATATCCTTTCTTCTACATTGCACATTGTTGTGACATTGTTCCTTATATGATGTGCAACATTTGGGGTTCAAGGAGATTCATCAAGTCTTCATCAATTCTTCATCAACCACTTAAACTCACTCTATCTCCCACACTGTATCCCGTCATTGAGATCATGACAGATTCCTGAGTAAACCCTGCCTTATTTGTGCCTCCCAGTGCCAGAGAAAATGCTTCTGAGAGACGGACTGACTGGGAATAAATGGTGCCTCTGGACATTAAAGGGAGAGTTTGTATATGGATATGAAGCTGGACATCCTGGGTGGAAAACTCTGTGCCATAAAACCCAAGTATCATGGTTTGATATCTGACAGCTGCATAATATCCCAGCAGCTTTTTCCTCTCCCAACCTAACAGCTGTCCAACTAAAAATGGAAATGATTTATGTTCCCCAAAGATTAACTGATTGACATGCAATGCAGGAAGGAGTAGTAGGGCCCCACTGTGACTGTGGCATCTCTAAAGCAATGAGAAGGAAAGTGGTGAGATCACAGGGATGCTCACTCTGCTGGGATCAGGGAGATTTCTCTTACCCAAAAGGTTGAGCTATGCATGCCCAGGCTTGGAAGAAAGCTGGGCTGTAATTTTTATTGAAATTAAAGAAGAAATGCACCACCTTAAACGTATACATTTTCCTGATTTGTAACCCAGAGATACGTGGTATAGTGGATTATATATGTTCACCATATAGCAAACTATCAGATATCACTTTGACACAGTGTATGTGTATACTAGTTTCAGGAAGGTAAAAAGATAAACTTGCTGGAGTCTCTGCTTTACCTAGGTAATAAAGTTATTCGGAGAACATTAGTTGACAGCTACACCCACTTGCAGTCATCAATTCTGCAAGGGCTGGTATGGAAGTTTAAAATGCCAGTATTCATCTCTTTCTCTCCCCTAAGTCTTCATTAAAATGTATCTCACTATTTTTTAGAAACTTTCAGTCTACTTTTTGGCAGATGTGACAGGCGGCTGTAACATTGATACCATCAGTGTTGTTCATCCTACTTCTTCTCACAATGATTCTTAGCACATATTAATTAGCAGAAATAGGAAAGGTGCAATCAGTTTATTTAATGCAGTTAATTAAAAAGAACTTGCAAGCTACTATCAGATAAAATTTGGCTTGTGCAATTGCAATTCTACGAATTTTAATGAAAATCTTTTCTTTTTTTTAACATAAATGTTCTTCTCAAAGTTTTCTTTCATTAACCAAAATATTTTAAGGCACATAGGAGGGAAGCTTGAAAAAATCTTATACAGCTTAGCAAAATATAAAGACACCCCGTAAATGTAAGGCTTATGTTTTTCAAAGCTCAGTGTTAGGCAAGGGGAGGAGCAAGGAGGGAGGAAAGGCTTGATGCTTGTAAGAACTAGGCTGCCTTTTCCTTACATTTGCTTACCTGTTAGTAATTATTAGTAATATTTTAAAATATGATTTATAACTTATACTTATGAAATGTTACTTACCATATGCACAAATATGCCACAAGTTAATTAAATCACATGCGTAATTTTAAATAATTGAGCTAAGTAGCTGGAGAGTTCAGTGGGACTAGTAATGAAATCCTTAGCATAGTATTTAATTACCTCCTTGTGCGATCCAACAGAAAAAAATTGGTCTTACAAAGTGATCTAAAGGTCAGGAGATTCAGCCTGCATCAGATCAAAGACAATGACAGGCAGATCAAGAATTACAGCTGAAATATGGAGGTAGTTTATTAGAATTAATGCTTTAGCTAATCTTGTGTGGTAGGGCTAGAAGAGGGAGAAAGACATTTCCTAATGAAATCAAAGACCATTTGAGGGCTTTGCCGTTCACCTGCAAACAAGTCGAGGTTGGAAGAATATACTTCTATCTACCTAAAAGGAAAAGCACCTCGGACTGTGTGTTTGTCAACAAAGCTGCTTGAGATTTCTGCTCATTTCTCTGTTGGGAAAAATATTTTGAAAAAGCCTAAGTCCTGTTAAAAAGACCCCTGTTTTGAAATTTAAGGTTTTTTTATAATTTGAATAGGCAGAACTAAAGTGACACATTTCAAAATTGGAAAAAAAAATCATCATTGATGAAGTTAAGAGGAGAAGACAGTGGCAAATATTTTCTTAAATTCTGAATTTGATCCCAATGCTGAATGGGGATTGTCTCAAATTTAAGAAAAATATTGAGTGGTTGCTGCTTTCTACAGGGACAACAGCTTCCAAGATTCATACCCATTTGCAGAGCACTGCATTAATGCATCCTGTTGGATCACAGACCTTTGTCTTCCCAGTTGTGGGAACTTTTCTGTTCTGTGAGAGTTAGCCCATAGATTTCTCAATGTCAATAAAGAAGCAATGACTTGGCTGAAGACAGGACTTCATGAATTACTTGTTATCCAATGGAGATTCTGCATAATGTTACAATTTTCATCAAGGAAATATGTTCTGTAGCATGCCTTATACTCTGCTCATTATCTCCTTTCTAGCAGGGCTGAAAGATGATCCTCATTGAAAAGTTATGAATAAGAATAATCATCACAGAAATGTTATGAATTTTTGCATTTCACTCTTATAAGCAGGAAAGCTAAGAAAAGTAAATTTCTCTCTCTCCTATGTAATTCAGCAGATTCCTATAAGGCAAAAATTCTGTATTTGAAATTACACTTGTACTGTCCAGAGGGGAAGAGGACAGAGGCATTTATGTATTGTTTTATCTCTGCTAGGGTCTCTACCTGCCTATAGCTAAATAGTTTCAAAACATGCAATAGATTTGAAACCATCAAAAGTAAAATTTCCATATACTTGTATAATACTTAATTGTAAATACGTTTTTTATATTAAAATCACAAAGGAAAAACAATGACTGTTTTTTGGCACAACACAGAAATATTCTTCAGTTCATGCCAATTACTTGTACCCAGTTTGTACAGAGTGTCAGGATAGCGGACAGAAACAATTGACAGAAGACAGAAAATGTATTTAAGTTCCCATAAAAATGTACTGTCTATGATAAAATTGTGAGACAAATCCAGAAAGAAATTAGTACAGTTGCTATGGCAGAAGTAGAACAAAATCATGGACATAGATGAGAATAGTTTGAATTTTTGCTATAAAAAGCATGAGAAATGAATTCAGATGAAGACATACACTAGATATTTGAGAAGTGAGGAAACACTGTTTTTCAATAAAGTAATTCTGAAAAGTGAAAGGCAAGTGATAAGAAGGTGGAGATGGTGAAGTGGAAATTGTGAATTCACAAGTGGGAGGAGGGGGAAAACAAGATTAGATGACAGCAGCTTTGTTTCCTTCTCTAAATTTTTAGATGTGAAATTACTACCGAAATGGATTGTTAAAATATATCAAAATTTTTACTGGGTGCTTATTTCTGCTTATATGAAATGGAAGTTTCTAAAATCACCAGTGTCACCAGTTTCTTTGGAACTGCTTGCTCTAACTGCATGTGTGGGATGAATGTGTTTGTACGCATGTACATGGATACTACATTGCCATATTGTGCATCAGTTTAACTGTACTGCAATCAGCAGAGCTAAGCTGGTTTATAACAGCTGAGAACATGGTCCATATATACATTGTACAATTATGATGTCTGTAATATCATAGTCTGCTTTAGGCATATTTTAGCTTAGTAAACAAAGCTATGAAAGTAAACGCAAAAGTGCATTGCCGTCGCAGGCTTGGAACTACTGAAGGACTGTTATATTCCTTGCATCATAAATATCTCCTATATACTAAGCTAATCCCTTTGGACTGATGCAGTATGGCAAAATAAAAGGACCTTTTTGCATTTAGTCTAAAGACCTTAAATACCATGACAAAATACAGCATTAATGTTGAGTTTTCTGTTTTTAGAATCAACAAGTGAATTCTGTAATTTAAGTCATACATTTGTTTCCTAGAATTTATCCTGCTACTTTATTGCCTTTGGAAGCAATTTGGAAGTGTTGGGTGCAAAATAGTCAATAAATCATATAAGGAAAGAAGAAAAGCATCTTTGTTCTTTAACAAACATGGTAGAAGCTGTAAAATGATGGCATTTTTAAAGAAAAAAAAACCAAAAAAACAAACAAACAAAAGAAAACACCAGGAAAATAATTACAGATTCAAGATCTGATAGTGTCAAACTGCAATGAGGTTAAAGAAGTGAAAAATTATCCAAATATAACTGCCATAAACTGTTGATTTCAGAAACAGACCAGAGCCATATTCACAACAGACTTCTTTCCATTTAACTCTTATCTTTACATTATGTTATGTCACTGATGAAATACAGCAGCCCATGCAACAGTCATCAGGAAAGCAATATTTTAATTGCAAGTAAATGCAAGTATGTTAAATCTAATCTCCAAAGAGCAAATATTTACCAAGAGTTTATGATCACAGATAGACTTGTAGAATAAACAAAGTGTACAGTATCTGCTTGTCTACATATGTATTTGACTTTTTTTATTTAAAAAGCATTAGACTACTGAATGCAAGTACAGCACTGGCTCAATGCAAACCTTCATTGCTCTCCAATCCTGCAATGCTAAGGAGCACACACACAAAATTGTATTCTTGTAAGAGAGAAACATTTGTAAAAGAGCCTTCAGGATTTGAAGACTTTATGGGTCTTTGTAATATTTTAAATAAACCACATACATATTTTGAGCTTTATTTCATTAGATGTGATCTGTGGTTTGTTGTGTCTATGTAGATGGTTATATGCATTTCATACTACTAAAAGAATTATAGGGTTCTTTTTGTCATTCAAATCAGAAACAAAAATAATCTGAAAATTATTTGCTTTTCAAGTTTGTTGAAAATTATATGACAAAATTATTAGTATTTTGAAGATAGATTTCAGTACTGACTATCATGTATCATACCCCAGATGTTATACAGTTCCTGATTTCAGAAAAGATGGACTATAAAAGCAGACACAAAGAGGATTAAGTTGTATATTTTAAAAAGATGGGCTTAACTACCTTGAACAATTATAAAAGCAACACAAATTAGAATGACAGGAATTTGTCCTTCTGCTTGTAAAACATTTGGAATAGAAGAAGCTTTTGAGACAGTTGAAACTACATTTATTCCTAATAATCATCACATAGGCTAATCAGATGTTTTGGAAAAGAAAACCAGTTTTATAGACCCTACTGATTTACAGGATAATATTGACAATGTGCTATTAGAGTTATCAGCCTGAGAATTTGAGAACATAATGGTGACTGCTGTGATGTAGTTCAATGCTTTATCTGAATACTATAGGCGAATTCTTTTTCAAGGATGGAAAATGACAATTAAAAAGTTACAGTTATCTCTTTGGAAAAAAGACTAACTTCTTATCAAGCTGCTAGAATTAAGGCTATCACCAGATTGAAATCTTTCTAATCCAATTTGACATTTGAGGGATAGATGACTCAGGTTCCTATTACTGTGTTGTTAGCGAAATAACGTAAAATGCTAAATTAAATGAAAAACAGATATTTGGTAATTGATGTAAGCAAAACACTCTGTCCTGAAACTTGGAAACATAAAGTTGCATGGCCTCACTGACCTCAGCAAGATACTCAGAATACCATTATTTATGTGGGTTTTTTTCTTTGATCCTTGTACATAAAGAGCTGCTGTGGATAATGTGTCTTCTAGATCCCATCATGCAAGACTCCAGGTTGTGCTCATAACCCAGAAAGTGGTTTTAGGATAAAGAAATCAAAAATGAATGTGTCAGGATCTCAGGACCTATGATTTTGCTGTGGGGCAATATTTTCGTGATGAGGTTCTCACAGTCAGTCAACAAATTGTGTTATTACACAATATGTAGTTATCATAATTGAGGAAATTTTTTTTATTACACAATCTGTTGACTATCCTGACTCAATGCCTGTGAGGGAGAGAGTTAATATTTCGTGTTGGCTCTTTCCACAAAGAATTACTGTGAGCAATGAGGAAAGGGACAGTGAGATTTGTGCTTCTGTCTGAATTACTGCAAGCTACAAATATAACCTAAAAATCCCGTCTGTTCTTCATTTACCTGTTCCTAGATAAGATTCCTACTCGCTCTCTTTCAGATTGCTGCTGCCTCCAGGAAAATGCCATATGTTGTCTGTGCAACCAGCCTGTCTTGTTGGTCAGCTGGCAAGAACAAACAAATGCTAAATACATGTTAGTGACCTTAGGAGTTTTCAGTAATCTTCATTACTGCTAGATCTTATTCTCCTGTGTTGTTAGTCACTTCAGACACTTCAGGTCAAGGCAGTGAATCAGCGTAGCTGGCTCCGAGCTGGAGCGTCCTGCCGGCCAGCTGCCGTTGTGTGATTAACCAAAGGCACTGCCAGCACAGAGGCACCAGGCAGTCTACTGGTTTTGCAGACTAAGGGTGGCAGTGGTTGTAGCACTGAATCAGTCATCCTTCTCTGTCAAGTGGTGTCACTTAAACCACACAAACTCCCAGATGATGAAAACCAGACTGCGCTATTTGAAGGCACGTCGTGTTTGTTACTACTCTTTATCTCCACCTGCTGGAGTTTATTCCAAACATTCTCAATTCCAACCTCTTTCTCAGAAGGTTGAAGTACAAAAGCTATAGACGTGATATGCAAATACCAGTGATGGTTATAACAATGCTTTAACTAGACATACATAGAAATTTGTGGATACGGGCAAAAATAATTTCAAAATGCTAAAATATTGCAGATTGACTTTTTCTGAACCAATACTTCAGTTTTCCTTTTGGAAGTTTTAATTTCTATGTTTATGTTTTCCTGTTACAAAGTAACAGAAAATTGTTAGGATTTATAAAATGAAGAAACCAATTCAAAGTAAAACATACTCAAAAGGCAGATTTTTTTGCATTTGAGGGGGATTCCAGTTTCTGCTAGAACAGATTATGATTCAGCACTGTTAATTTGTTCCTTAAATGATAAAAGATAATGCTCATTGATGGATATTTAAAATATTTAAAACCAAATAATACACATAATTAAGAATTCTTTTTTAATTGGATATCTTAAGAAAAACTGAAATTTCTGTCTGTATTTAAATAGATCCCAGAGCTTGGATAGCTGGATGTACAGAAGTGTCAGTAACACTATTTAAAAAAAACAGTAAGAGAAAGAGTTTAATTCATCAGTGGGGTTTCTTATGTATGGAACTTTGTGTGAAGAAAAAGTAAACTAAAAGAATAAATTTTTCACATACTCTGACAGAGAGATATCTGTGGTTTATTTATCTCTTGTAGAAAAATGAGTTCCATTGCATAGGCTCAATGCTTTTGAATTTTCCATCTCCTCTGCTTATACATTTTTTAGGACACAGTTTTATCATTACAGTAGAAGGTAGTTGTTACAATACATTATGGTCATAAAAGCAGAAGTGATATAGTACTGATGTCTGGGATGAAGAGTAACTTTAATCCAAGCTTCATATTTATGGTTAGTTCACTGGTGTGGGATTAATACCAATAGGTTCAATCCTGCTTGCTGGCTGGGAACCCTCATTTTTCTGCTTCATGGACCCAGGCACTAGGCACTGGGCTGTTATGCAGAATCACTGCAGGCAATATAATGTTGTCCATATTGTGTTTTCAGCTTGACTGGATGCAAGTGGCAAGTATGAGAAGTGCTCTGACTACACATAGAAGGGCTGTCAAGACTTAGTGTTTCCTTGTTGATTCTGCCAGCTGTTAGGGTATTTAGGGGGAGCACAGATGGAATTATGATTAAGGATGTAGATATCTTCAAAGATGAAAACATGATGGCAAGACTAAATGCATGGATTTCCAAAGCCTAGAAACATTGCAAAACAAGTATCCTGAATAACCTCTTTTAGTCATATAAATACTATTGGTTACATGTGTTCTAAGTCCCATAGGAAGTGATCTGAGTTTGGCTCCAAGGCTCCTGTAGAGCAATGACATTGTCTGCTCCAAGATTGTTGTAGAGCAATGACATTGTTTTTGGCTTTTTTTTTAACTTGCTTGATAGGAAAGACGTTGGTGTACATGCTGAAATAAAAGAAGTTTGCCTAAGATCAGTATTATATCTTTGCTAAGGAGACACAGAAAGTTGAGAATATGGAAACTGATTAAGAGATCAACATTAATGGAAAGATCATGAATATAGCTTTTTAAGCAAGAAAGAAGGCAAATTCTGTGAACCTTTTCATCTTGTCAAAAAAACAAGAAAAACTTTCGCAGTTAGAGAGACTAGAGATTAGCAGGAAGTGGAAGATGTTCTTTTCTCTAGAGTCGCAATATGGATTCACTCAGAGACTAGGGTTCAGGAGAGCTTATGAAAATTTATTGTCTCTGGATCTGAATCTGTAGTGAATTAAATCCTTTGGAGAACATGTTCAGCTAACACCGAATAAATTAATCAATCAAGTTTCTGTGATCAGGAAATGCATTATACTATAGCATTCATGTATGAGATATGTATTTTTCATAGCACATCATTCATACACTACAGAACATTTCATTTTGTTATGATGAATCATTTAAAAAAGAGAATCTAGAATGCAATGCTGCAGAAATTCTATTAGCTTAAATGTATTCACATCTGTACAATGACTTGGGATCTTTAGATAGAAATGTTTATATAAGTGCAAAATTTTCCATTGAAACCACTTCATCCTATATAAAATACAGTCCCAATTATATAAAAAATAGATAAAGAAGATAATTTTCAATCTATAGATATCTATAATTTCTAATAAGCCCTGATGCTATAAGCTTCTTTTTTGGGGCATTTTAAGGTACATAAATTGTTTACAAAACTATAACAACTACTGTAGGAGTTCTAGGAATATTACTAGTTTAAACATATGGCCTCTGTAGTTTAGACCTTCCTTCTCTACAAAGTCAGACCTTCAATGTGTTCATTTTGTCATAACTGAAAATAGCACTAACCAGATCTACTCTTAGTTAAACAAAAATCAGAGGGTGGATTGAGTTTCCTGAACTTAGGCATCTAGGTTTATTTACGTTTTGTGCCTGGCCTCCATTTGACACTCTAGATACGTTATTGTGTCCCTGATGTCTTGTGTCCTGCCTATAAGATCAGATCTTAGAGATGATTTAGAGACTCTCAAATGGCACTAGGTGCTCATGTTTGGGCACCTGAAGTCTCTGCTGGGTGCATTGTTAGGCCATCAACCAAAGAAGGATTCAGTTTAATATGCTACATTTAGGGGATTACTTGTAATCTAAGCTCCTTATACAGTCCACAGAGTTCAGTCAGTTCAGTTGCCTAGAGATAGTCACCTAGTGTCAGCGTGAAATGCTTTATGATATCTCATCTGGCTTCCACATTTTGCTCTAGAAGAACATGGGTTTTCTGTGAATCTTATCTATCAATCCTCCGTGGATATCTTAGATTCTCCAGGGCATGTCAAATTGCACTAGAAAGCTATGTTTCAGCAACATTATCCAGCCCTTAGTCAATTCAGATGATAGAATCTGGAGAGCCACCCAGCTGATCCGATGCTGGTGTCCACATTGGGTTCTGAATAGCTCTCCAGACACCTCTGTGTAGGCAGTTACATTCATCTGTCTTCAGCTGTAAGCAGTCACACCTCCTGTATTTCTTTTAGAGGTAATGGGAGATCAAAAGACAGTTGATCCACATGACAGTTGATCCACATGGCAGTTCATCTGGAGGGTACTTAGATAACTTCATCTTAGGTGGCTAAAATTAAGTGAAATGAATCACACTCTAAAGAATTACATTAGCCAAATTCCTGTTGTTATTTCCTTTCTATCAAGCAATCAAGAAAGGAAGAAAGGCAGGCAGGAAGGCAGGAAGGAGAAGGTATATGGGAGAGAGAGAGAGAAAGAGAAAGGAAAGAAAGAAAGAAAGAAAGAAGGAAGGAAAGAAGGAAAGAAAGAGGAAAAAGGAAAGAAAAGGGAAGAAAGAAAAAGAAAGAAAGAGCAGGCTTCTGACTGTGCCAAATATCTACGCACATACGATCGCTCACACACGCGTGTATGTGTCAATATGCATGTGCGTGTGTGTGTATGTATGTTTGTGTGAGTGTTTGAAGTCATCATAAATACAGGAAAGCATCTACTGTTTAGAAACAGAAATAAACACTGTCAAATCATTCAGAATGTGTGAAAGCATTGACCCTGTTTTAGTGTCCTGGAGCTATTTACTTTGACTCTATCCTAAGCTCTTTGTTGAACAAATGTCTCTTATTCCACAAGGAACTAAAGACCACTTAACTAGCTGAGATCTACAACATTTGTGTATTTATCTATAATGTTCTTATTAGAAGCATTTCAGTGACAAGAATAAGTTTATCACTTGCTACTTATACTACAGTGCTCATTACTGTTTAGTGTTAGTATTTTCGTGTTTCATTACAACGTATGTATTGGTATTGAGAAGAAAAGCAAATTGTTTGGGTAACTGCAGATCTACAACTAACGAGAACATCTGGGATGTCTTGAACATGGTAGATACTGTCTAGAAGTAAAGTTTGCAGCATTGGAGTGGAAATGAGAGTAACTTGGCTGAAAAGTAATCCAGAAAAGACAGATGCAGGAAGACATATAGATGTAACCTATCCTTCAACTATGCGCGTACACAGGTTTATGAGAGGAAGGCTCTGCTGTCCCACAGGTAGTATTGACACCCTCTACTGTCCTGTAATCCAGACCATGTAACCTTACAAAGGAATAGAACCAAATTATGATGTTCTGGGTCAATATGTGACAAATGGAAATTGCCCGTAGTTTATCAACATTTCTTTCTTTCCTTTATCAGTTATAGGCAATTATTCTTTTTAGTTATTAGAAAATTATTGTCTTTTCTTCCTCTCTTTCCTGCAGTGCAATCTTACTGTAGATATCAAAGGAGACAGGAACATGAGGAGGATAATAGTAAGGAAGCAGTAAGTGGAGGTGGTATCACTTGTTAGAGCACAGTTATAATTGGGAAAAAAAAAGAAAGAAACCTACAAAACATCTTTGAGAGATGCTGATAACTAAAGTTTATCTCTCTACTGATAATCATGGGCTTTATAGAGAGATACTGATTTTATGGCAGAGTAAAATCTCTACCCCTCTCCCTCTCAACCCCTCCATGTTCCACGGGATACTTTTCTTTCTCTTTTCTGTGGGCTGAAAGTACCTTACCATCTCTCTGCCTCTCTTTCCTCTTCCTCTAATTACATCTCCTCTACTCCACAGTCACCAACTATCTTTTCTTTCAAAGATGGTCTAATTGATACGTATCTAAGTAAACTCTGAGCCATTGGTCTCTACTAGTATTTAGTTTTCAAAGTTATTTCAGACCTAAAAAAGAGCCTGTGTGCCTGAAACATGTCTAATTTCTCCAGCCACACCAGGTGGTAGAACAAAAAGGTACTGTGTCTGCCTACAGACCTCGTCTTGCTTTGTTAGAGGCCTCCTATGGAGCACCGGTGTGAGTTCAGAATTCCCTCTTCTTGAACCTGAAGTGCTGGGGAGCAATTTTTTGACAAAGCATTATGACTCATTAGTGACTCAGAAACTGAGCTGGCTCCGACATCCCCTGGGGGATATGTATCAAGGCATTCAATACGATTGATTCACCTAGTACTAAAAGCAAGAAGTTCCTCAAGATACCTGACAACCCAAAGAAAGGCTTCTTAAATTATAATCCCATATGACTCTGTTACGCTCTCTTCTCGTTTGATGTTGTTGGTGTTCCCTCAAATGCCAACTTCTTCCCATTCTCAGAGTTGTTTTTGAGATATGGAAACTGCAGAGAATATAACCAATAGCAGCAGTAAAATCTAAGGCTATGACATTGCTGTCACAAGTAAACATGTTACAGTTCTTTGGAACCTGATGTAAAATCTTTTAAGAAAAAGAATGGAAAATGATAATGAATTTATAATAAAAAATAAAGCAAAGTAAGAGATAGCACAGCCCTCTAGGTCTTCTTTCCATTGCATTAAGGAACGAAATAGTGGTCAAAACCTAATTATTTTTGGTTTTCTTTTAGAAGCCATATGAATATCGTAACTTATTTAGGAAAATGCTTATTTAGCAGGGCAAAAAACTGAACAACCAGCTGTAAACCAGGGGAATAGTTTTACTTTGCCTTAGTAATGACCTCTTTTAGCTAGTTAGTGAAGAAGGAGAAAAAATGTATATGTGCCCTAAATAAGTAGAATAATACTCATCCATTCCTACTCAGAGGAATAGTTATTAGTCTAGAGGCCTAAACCAAAGGTTTTGAGCTTCCACTGTCTTTAGACCACAATGACTGCAGACTATCTGCACCTCCAGGGCCTGTTGTGAATCCTCTCAATGCTCATAAACTGACTGTGGTTTGTCTGTAGGACTCTAGTGTAAATCTAATTTAAGTGTGTTCCTGAAAAACGAAGGAACAGAAGTAATGATAAATATGCTATACAGGACCTGCCAAAAGAAAAGAAACAAGATCACCATTTCACAATTGCATTCTGCCCATAAGTTCCACCTCTGCAATATATAGGCTGACTTTCTGGAAAGACTTTTGCAAAGATGAAAATACAGATAGTTTAAAGGGTTTTTAAAATAGAAGTTCTTGTTTTGTTTTGACAACAGTAAGTGGAGTTATAGCTAGATTTTAAAATCATAGAAGGTTGTCAATTTGTCTGTAGAGATATGTATATTTTATGCATTAGTCCATACAAATGAGAACATACGAATAAATAACAGACGCCTTCATAGGGCTCAATTTACATTGGATAGCCATTGAATGAGGATGAATCTTATGAAAGTACAGCTATATGGTTCCTGCTGCTACTTCAGCAATATATAGGCACTCAAGGTTTCCATCAGAGCCCAAGATCAGACTGAGATCTAGTTGAGGCTAAAGCTGTAGCAGCTGGTTTATTTGCTGTGTGTGTGGTACCATCGTGCTTCCTGCGTACCTTGTGTGCCAGGTTGCAGTGTTGTCTCTGCCTAACACAGGTTACTTTTGTCATGGAGAAATAAGACAAAAATGGATTAATATAATATTGTGTTAAAAATGTGCTGTTGGTCTGCATAGTGAGAACTCCTAGGAGGATGGGGAGGAAAAAAAATCACACACTTTCGTAGACTTGTGTAATGAAGTCTGCAGCTTTTGGCTCAGGGTTTATTTTTCAAACAAACCTGCAATAGTAATTTCCGTTCTGAGTGCTTTCCCAAAGCAATGTAATTATTGGCAGCATTTCAATATGCATTGAAAACTGAAGCTGAATTAATATTTTATTAATTTTTGATACTTAAAACGAGAATCTGGAAGATTATTTGATTGTGGTAGCTGTAGAAAATATTACACATGTCTGACTTTTTGAAGTCATATGATACATACTCAGACATTATAGTGACCTGTGGTTTTGGAATGTAGAAATGAACTGTGTAATTATTTTACAAGTGGTAAATGGTGGGAAAGTGTGCTAAAATGATCAAAAAAGAAAAGCTAATCAGCCACATGGATAGGCAACCACGTAGGGGAGGACAGTTATTCACCCAAATCTGATTCATGTACATAATGGTTCTGTATTCAAAAGAGTTCAGACTATATTGTGTCAACCAAGCCACTATGTAAATGAATTGCCACATCATGCCCTAATCTGCTGTAAGTGCACTTAACTTCCTTCTATGAAATGGAGAGTCTTCTTTTTCCAACTCCTACTTAATTTCTGATATTAATATATGTATAACATCTGTAAATTTAATCAGCATCATTCACAATATATTACTTTCTTGTTACTAATATAGCTAGTATTTTTTCTGTTTTATTAGCCCAGGATTTTGATGCTATTCAAATCAAGGTTTATCATTCAAACTGTAAATATGTTAACTAATTTATAGCTGCAGCAAATAATAAAGAGTAAGAGAACCTGATGAGACTGAAGAAGTTAAATTGGTATAATTGTTACTGTGTATTATTTCTATTGCTGTAATGCATGGATGTTACACAGTTCTAAATTTTAATCTAGCAACAATTTCTCTTTTCAGGTACACAGGCTAAGTGGATTTTCACATTTTTGGCTGAGAATTAAAGCTTCTCCCATTATGATATCTAATGGATGTGAAGTTGTGAAGAAAAGCCAAAAGAAATACTGCAATGTGGCTTTGGAAAAGTAATCAAATGGTTATCTAATCACTAAAGCTTTTTCTATAAACTAGGAATGAAGTGTTAAATTAAAAAAAAAAAAAAGTAGTGTATCTTCAGTATAGAAAGTTTTTATTTCAAGATAGTTTCAGTTTTCAGCAAATTGCAATTTTTTTTGGTACATGCTCCCTCCTGCTAGTAAGTTTGTGCTTCTCAGATGCTACCTGTAAAATAAAAAGTACAAACTACTCTTGTGGTCATTTGCAACACACACTTAAGGTAGTCTTCACCTTGTTACTTCTGTGTGTGTTACCACAGTGTAAATGCTACAGTGCACTTAAATTACTTTACTCTTGCATAGGTACTCTTTGAATTCTCTTACCCATAAGCATTGGGTGCAGAGAGTTATATTTCAGTTTGCTTTCCTGCCATGGGTAAGAGAAGAAAATAATATAAAATACTAAAAGTTACACAGTTTGACTTATTCAAGTCCACAGAGAAAGGAAAAGGATGATCTACATGTGTAGGACCTCAGCATGATAGCGTTTCTCCTTATTCCTGTGGTCTTTCTGCTGAATTCCACTGATTCTCATTTCTGAATACCATTTTGCTTTCAATATAAGAAAATTCAAACAGTCGCACTTGATTTTAGCACACCTTCCCCCCCGCCTCCCCCCAAAAAAATTTAAAACATAAATATTTTGTATAGTGTTATCTTCTGTGTCAAATGTCAAGCAAACTGGCATTATATTACACACTGGGCTATGCTCCATACATATACACATTTCACTACATAAACCAATATCCCCTCTACTATGTAGAAAATTGCAAAAAATTGCCTCTTCTATAAACAAAACCTGAATTTTGCAGTGACCAACCCAGAAGGAGCAGAGGCTAGACCACGGCCGGATTACAAGGACTTATTTGTTCAAGAGTTTTTAAAGCCAATTAAATAAAAGATATGTGTTCAGATATTTTTATGAATCTCAGCGATTCTTTGAGAAACAATTCACACTCTGAGTTTTTTAGGAGAGATGGTAAATATATTTTGTCTGCCCAGCAAATTGAACAGAAAGTGTAGTGTCAATCTGAAGTAAATGCTTTGTCCAGATTCCTCAAGCTGCTGAGCAGTGCGCTCAGAAGTGAGAGTTCTGAGTTCTGCCACTTCATTAGAGTACTTTTGCTTCTTACTCCTTCTTCTTTGTTTTAATATATTAAACCTTGTCCAGCATAATTCCGACACTAGGTTACACAGATTGGGATCCTGAAATATTTTCACAGGACTAGAGGGAGAAAGAGAGTCAGTTTGTCTGATAAGAAATCGTGTTTCAAATGCCAGAGAAGATTAGAACATGATGAAGAATGCTGGAATGGAAAATTAATTTAGTGGCATTACAGTAGTTTTGAAGAAAAGGTTAGGGAAAAAGAACATTAATTTTGAAAATAAAGCCTTTCTTTCACAAGTTGCATAAGTTTATGTAGAGTTTTATGCCTTGTCCTACTTTTGGCTTCACATATAAAATAAAAATTGACTTTGATTCCTGTGTACTTTTTAGGGTTAGAAAGATTTTTTGTGCTCCCAGTCTCCATTACTTTCCAATAAAATACTAAGAAACCTGGACTCATCACTGTTGCCCGTTTGACAATTTTAACCAGGAAACATTTCTTGCCTATGAGCTCTAATTTCAGCAAATTGCTTTTTTTTTTTTTTTTTTTTTTTACTGCCATGTCTTACATTTCTTCATGGTAGCCTAATTTTCCTGCCTTTAAAAATCACCCCTAAAAATTACAATTGAGAATGAATTGCCAGAAATACACGTCTTGCCTTAAATGCTGTGCTTTTAATAATGTGCAGAGCTTGTTGGTGAACCGGTCACCACAATACTTTTAGTTATAGAGCATGTTTGTTGGGGTTTTTTTTTTTTGAGTGTTTTACAAAATATGAATGTCAAGACTTCTTTCAGAAAATGAGTAATAGGTTAATTAACTTGAAAAAGAATATTTGTTACTATGTTTAGAAAAATAAATAGCTATGTTGTTTTTGAAAAACATGTTATTTTGCTTATATTTGCTTGCTTTCTATGTATGGTCTGGACATCTGCATGTGAAGGTCCAGAAGCCACTTGTGTGTTTTATATATAGCACAGATACTGTCATAGGCTTTGGCTCATAGGTTTCCTGATTAGGAATTCATAGAGGGGTACTAGAATTCATGCTATGTGCTCTGAGCCTGGGACTTAGTGATACAATCAGGCCATCAACCAAATAATTTTTGCCTAGAACTTCAGCAAATGTGGGGGGAAAAAAAATCCAGTTGTTATTACTAACCATTGATGCATTCATTTGCTGAAAGTAAATTACCTGTCACCATTACTATTAATCCAGCAAACGTATCCACCTTTAGCTAAATCTCAGGTCCTATGGGATCTCAAAATTTACAGCACTTTGCTCCTTTGAAAAAGAATGGTCTAAATCCTTTTTTGTATATTAATCAGTTCTTCCTGATATTGAAATGCAGCACTTCCTAGCACAAGTAACGTATTATTGTCATCTGCCAAAAAAAAAAAAAACCCAAACCAAAACCAAACCTAAAATCCCAACAATGGCAGCAGCATCTGGAAAGGTAGCTAAAAATATATGTTTATCAGCATATAAATAATCGGCCTGCACACAGAGACTGTGCTGACAGTGGTGCTGACAAAACTCTACCCCAGATAGTTAACAGTTTGAGATGAATTATCACACGTCTGAAGTTTTGGGATTGAGAATCTTTTTAAAAGTGTCAAAGTTTCTTAGGAGTGTTAATGCACAATACTCTGAACTGATTTTGATCGTTCAGTTTAGTGTAATGCAAATAGTAAGTTATTGTGCTTTTTAACTCAAATTGATCAGATGGTTATAAAACTGTGTGGACATAAGATATACTATTGTGTTTCAAAGATTTGCCTAGCTCTGTATTCTGCTTGGGTAGTGGTTGCCTTGATAAGAATAAGGACAAACCAAATATATATAATGTCATTCTTCAGCTGTTTCCAAGTCAAGTGATTTCCTGACAGTAAGGTGGTTTGTCTACATAAAAACCCCAAGGAATTTCTTTTCTAGTTCAGTTTCCCTTTAAGTGCATATAAGCTTTCTGTACCCTTGATGTCCCTTGGTAAGGAATCCCAAAAGTCTACCATTCCCTGTGAGAAGAATGACCACCTTTCATTCGTGTAGAGCAAGGATCCCACCAGGTTCATCTGATGGCTTCTGAGTCTTCTGAAGGATCAGACAGTGAATATCTACCCATGTCTACCGGACTCCATGCCATGCATGATTTTGTAGAGCACTGTAATCTCATTTTTTTCCTACAACTATTTAATCATTCCTTTTATAAAACCTGTTTTATACCTTTAACATCCTTTTTGACCTTCTCTGGACCTTTTCTAGTTCTGATAAATGTTTTTTGAGATGCATATAGTGTTCAAGGTGTGGGCAAACATGGCATTTTGTTTTGTTCTCTATCTCTTTTCTAATAATTCATAATAATTTGAGTACTGCATTGATATTTTTATGGGATGATCTAGCATATAGCCAGGTTTTACTCCTGAATTGTAATGATCTGCTTAGAAACAATAATTTTATGTGTGCAGCTGCAATTTTTATTTTTTTATATGCATCACTTCATGTTTATCTGCATTGCATTTCATCTTAGATGAAATGTCACTTAGTTGCCCAGTCACTGAGTATTTCTATGGATTTCTTCATAGTCTGCCCTCATTCTTACTAGCCTGAATAACTTGGTGTCATCAGCAAACTGCCACTTTGCAGCTCACCTCCTTTTCCAGATCTCTTAGGAATATGGTCAATAACAAAGTGCTTGTGGCACTCCCCTTCAAGAGTAGGAAATAACAATTTATTCCCAACCTCTGTTTCCTACCTGTAAATCAGTTCATTGTGGTGGTATTTTTTTTAGTTATTACCTTGTTTTATTTTTGTCTTTTGTCACATTTTAATGAAAGTGTGCCTACAGAGTATATTGTGATGCAGTGAAGAACTATCTAAGTAGTTCTAATTTCTCCCGTGGAGATGAAATTAGTTCACACAGAGTTTAAGTTTTACAATGCTAAAAATATTAGCATTAATCTATATTAAGATTTTTCTCTTGTCATACAGCCCAATCGCTCTTCAGACCTGAAGCTTTCTTTGTGCCTGGTTTGTCGCTGGGAATCTTGAACATGACCACAATAAAAGTGGTAGGAAATCCTGGTACTAGCTTCTGCTCTCCCCAGTTTTAAGTTGTATCTAGTTTATGATTCTTTAATTCCTGTTTCAGCTCCCTGCTGTCCATTCCTACAGCCTCCCATTCTCTCAACAGCCCAGAATTCTGGCGTGGATCATCTGTCAGATGTCCATATTTCCCTCTCAATTGCTGAATGAGGCTGGGTTTGCTTAGCTGGAGTGGTAACAGCAGGGCAAGGACATCTTGTTTTACAGCCACTTGACCTTACCTGTACATATTTGCAAAACCAAAAGAGTACAGAAGGAAATCAGCCTCTGTCTTTGTAAATTACTGTGCAGGATAAGAATCTCCAGATAATTTTTTGTTCCACACCTTCTTTTACACTTCCTTGCCACTAGCCTCACTTTCCATGTCTCCCTCTCAGCCCAGTCCCTTTTATTTTCACAATACCTTCCTCCTGTTTACTTTCCCCTCTGCATTTCTATCATTTGAAACTCTTAAGCTTTTGTTAAATTAAGCTAGTGCACCCAGCTTCCCCAAAGCCACTTTGCTCTCTTCACTTCTATTTTTTTACTTTTCTTCCATTTGTGTTTATAGATGTCAGCACCTCTGCAGCACAGTCTGTCTTTTGGCACGCTTCTGTGTAGCTACTTTTGCTCTAAGCAAGATGGGTGCTGAAGGACTCCCCCATTACCAAGACTAATATAAGAAGTTATTGTGTATGACCAAGTTGGCTGACATATTGGTTGTCTGGGGAGTTAGAAAGGAACAAGCCAATTTAAAGTTGTATTAAAGAGAAAATTAATTTTAAGATTCCAGAATGGATTAAAAGTAAAGACTGGAAAATTAATTTACTTGGATTAGAAGTAGTTATTGGGAAAAAGAGGTATTTCTGAGAGGAAACCTTTGTTTACTTTTGACTAATGAGGTTCAAACTTCATTAAAACTTCATTATAGTTAGTTTTTAAACAGTGATTAGAAATTCCTGGCTAAAGAAAAACATACAAGGCCAGAAAATACCAAGCACTATCTGGAGAGGTGCTAAGTTCCTATCCCATCCACCCACTGAAGTCTGAGCTGACAACTAGATTCTGCTCAGATAGGAGCCACTTGAAATTAGTGACAGCATGGAGACATTGCCCTCTGACAGTGTAAAGAAAGATGTGGAATTTGGTCTGCAAGTGAATAAAGAATCCTTATGAACATATACTGTGATATGATCTCTGCAAAATACACTGCTTAGGAGATTCTTATACTTTCTTGCAGCCTTGTCAAAGTATGAAAAAAAGACCAAAAGAACCTCCAGTACGGACCTCTGAAATGGATTGCTGAATTTGGTGAGATCAGGCACTCAGCACTTCTTTGATGAAGCCTTCTGTAGATGTCACTGAAAGTTTAACCCATAACTTCATAGCATGTGGAATAAAACAAGTGTGAAAGTACCTGTAATTAGTGATCTGCATGGAAAAGAGAGAGTTTGTTCCTGTCAACGAGCAATAGTCAGGCAAGGTGAACTGCATCTCTCACTTGCTGGGAAATTATTGGGAGAAAGTTGCTAATGAATAATTTTGATCAGCTGAAGACATTTTAGAAGGTGGAATAGCAGGGCTCTGTGAAAAAAAAAAAGGTTAAAGATTTCTAATGGATCAAATCATTTGATATTTATACATTAAGGTTTTAACATGAATATGTACATGTTTATATTGATCTTTCATATATCTTTGTGTGCTATGCCTGAGTATACTAACACAGGATAAGTGTATGTGTGTACACACCATTCTACCTCTTTCATTATGAATCATGGCAACTTGACAGCAAAACCCACATTTGTTTCATTGTTGATGAAACAATATGAAAGAAGGAAGAAAAACAACCTTCTCCCCCAGCTTTGGCAAAATCTTGGCTCACTCTCTACGGGTAGAATTCACCATTTGTGAAACCAAACTCCAGCTGTTGGTCCAGCATGGCGCATGCCTGCCCCAAAATCTTACATTGTATCTGTCAGACCTGGGTTTGTGTCTACAATACCCCAGTCATCTCAAACAGACCTACATGTCTGTATTTAAGCAGCTGACAGCCACAAATTAATCTGGAGTAGCCATGAGGATAATGCAGCTAAACCTAAAGTAGACACCTATGCTTTAAGTACCACTGGCTCTAAGGTGAGTTTAGACACCTGGTGTGTATGTAGACATGTACATGAAGTTACTACACAACCAATCCCGTCCAAAATACTTGTTTCTTTAGACCAAGATAACTTTTTACTCTTCTGCCACACCTAAAAGGAATTTTCTTAGTGTGTGATTGTAGTGTTGAAGACCTTGAGGTTAATCATGAACATCAACTGTAGTTGACGGTGTGTACATAACTACACGTTTTTCATTAAGAAATATGTTATAATATTTTGACAAAATACAGTGCCATATTTAGCCAAGCCTTCCTACATTAAATACTCTGTTGAGGATGGAATACCTGAGCAAGAAAGGTCACAGGCTTGGCTAGTGACACCTAGTGCTGTCCTGAGCTGCCTGATTTCCATATTCAAATATGAAAGACAAACAGTGAATTCCTCCATGAAACATGTCAGTGCGAAACGGTGGCCACAAGGGAGCATCTGAGCCTCCTCTTCCTCTCCAGTTTGGTGCTTACACAAATGACTCAAGGCTGCAGGTTAGATATGATGTCAGCTGAATGTTTGCATTCCACATCCCTGGAGCAGACCTAAACCTGAAATAAGAGTTTCTCTCTTACTGCACTACTATTAATTTATTCAAGATATTTTAAAAGTATTTTTCTCCCCCAAAAAGAGTTTATAAGAACACTTCTTTTTCTCCTATGCTGTGTTTGCCTCCATGGAAGTATTTTCCCTTGAAAGAGCAATATATAAAACATGTTAAATTTTCTTCGGTCCCTTTCTGTTTTTTTCCTCAACATATCAGTGTTGATAGTGACACTTAGCAGTGTACACAAGTCCTTTTATTGATTTGCCAGTATTAACTCACCCTAAAAATAGAATTTTGTCCAAAGTGAACACTCAGTGCTATTAACAATTCTGACTTGTCAAAATTTGTCAAGAGGAGATGTTGAAGATACTCAGGATTTAACATATAATATAAAATCTATACTTTGGCAGTAGTCATTTAAAAACAATGAGCCCTACCCCATATACCCCAAAGTGTGTCACATGTTGCTGCTGCAAATCCCGAGCAAAATGAAGTAGCTAGAGCAAAACAATTCCCAGAAACAGGCTGACATCTTGATAATGGCGGTACCCAAAGTGAAAAGTGAAAACCAGTGATAGTGCTCATTTCCTGAAGGGAAAAACAAAAAAAAAGAAAAAAAAAAGAGACTAAGAAGGTGTGATGAGTATTGAGAAGTAAGCCATGTTGAGATGAAGCACCTAAAAGACTGTGACAAGAAATGGAACTTTAAACAACTTAATTCAATGAGATACTTGGCAATTTTTTCCTTTGAAAATGAGAGACTTGTAGTGCAAATACAATTTAAAGCGTTCTGTGCTCACATATAGTCTTCCCTTGTGGCATCTGTTAACAATGAATTTTTGCAGTTACAACTCCACCCTTTATTAGAATAGAAATTTGTACTAGCTGTTTTTCAGCTAGAAAAAGGCTTTCTCGGTGACAGAAAAAGCAATTGAATGCAACCTTTAATGGGACAGTGTTTCCTCTCAGAACACCATGGGATATGAGGTGTCCCTCTGTAGCTTTCAGTTAATTGCACGCAAAAGACTGCAGGAGATGGTATTTGTTTAAAATTGTTGCTGGCACTGCAATAAGAGATGCCACTCCTTATTAAATTGGAACATGTTGTAATTCTGCATGGCAAGGTGGTGATGCCAATATAGATCCTGAAACATTTTGGGGTGACAAATGTTAGCAATAAGAAGACACGAGCTTGAGCAGCAAATACATGAAAGAATTCTAATTCATATTAAATAGAGTTCCAAGAATACATTTTCTGAAATAGCTACGATTTTAGTTACCTTTAGTTAAAAAGTCAATTTGTTTGACCTTACATTTAAGCAGATCTGAATATTCTTGGCTATATTCAGTTTTGGTGAAATGACCTAGATTTCATAAAAAATCAATACAGGGAGTGATTTGTCTCCTTTAGCCATCTGTGAATAAATGCTCAAAATCATTGTCAAAATTTATATCTGTAAAACCATCAATCCAGCACTGTTATTTTAAGGAAAATTTACATGGTCTCCAACCTGCAGCCTAAGTACAGAAGGTTCTTTGGTATCTAATATTAAATCAAAGGGCAAAATTCAGAATTGAGGTAGGTTGAATCTAGTCTCATAATTAAAGCAACAAATTAACTTTCACATCTAAATTTGGAAATAAATTTGGAACTTTTACATCCTTTATTTTGGAAATAAAGGGGAAAAAAAAGAAGAAAGAACATAAAATTTCTTCTTCAGTCAAGACAATTATACTAATATCTTTTTTTCAGAAGATGTGTTCCTTCACTCAAATAAGAAATTACCCTCCTCCTCCCAAAAACCTTAGCAGGCCAGAAGATGCCCTTGTAGATTAATAGATGACTTAAGTGTATAAAGTGTAGTATAAAGGAAGATAAATACAGATCTTCTTTCATTAAATTTTTCAACACATCAGTGGAATACTTTGTTTCTCACAAGAGCTCAGAAACTGCCCTCCAAATTTCTTGAGGGTCTGGTCAAATTCAGAGCAGCATTACTCTGTCATCAAAAACTTTCGTGATTTCCTAAAACATGCAGGATTGACAATACGGAAGGATACAAATAAAAAATTGCATAAGAAAAGCTATTTAAATGTAAGAGAAAACAATTCCTACTTTGCTATAGAGGGAAAATGATTCAGATGTATCATCTCAGGATGTCTCCTGTTCCTGGAACTCATTAGTAATTGTACAACAAACTTCAGTCTAAGCTTTCTACCTGAAACTTAGTCTTTCCTTCACAGTCTCTCTGTTCCAGATATTATTTCCCTCTTGCCAGCTGGTGTAAGCTCTTCAGAAGTAGTTTAGTGTACTCTTGGGCTCTAATCTGTTTGATTTCTATGAAGTGACATTTTCAATAAACTAAAAAATCTCAATTAACATAATCCAAGATGCCATTCCATAGTATATTTCGACAATCCACTTCAAGGATTAGGAAAAGAAAATGGGCTGCTGAACTCAGAGCAACTTAAAAAAAAAGTTAAACCACTATTTTCTCTGTAGTTTGCAAATGGTGGTCATCTATTTCACCACTTTTCATATTAACACCACTTTAATTAAAAAAGAAGAGAAATGCTCTTTAAATGTTGTGACAACAGCTTGTGCACTCTTCCTTACTGTGTGTGCTACTCTTTTAAAATGTTAATCATGAAACAGTATTAATTAAGACTAAACTTTTTGGCAGTGCGTGCTTTGAAGTGGGTTTTAAATCTTGTAGGTTTTCCCCATCCCCCACCCACTCACTAGTGGCCAATATTTTGTACTGTGCCAGCATAAAGCCAGGGCAAAATGTAACTCTAACTATTTCACCTTAATAAATAACAAATACATTTCAATAAGGTTCCACTTAGAATTGCAGATTTTCTACCTCCTGGCTTTCCAGCTCCTGTTACATGACAGTGACCTCAGTTTAGGCCCATGGATACTTTTCTATTCTTTATGCAGCTGCCCTCACTCCCAGTTGCTTAAACTGGGGACTGCGCGCCATACATCATACCCATCTTGTTTTAGCTTCATTCATTAGTGTATAGTGAATAGAGCTTTCTGTGCTGAGATGGACCTTGTAACTTTCTATCAGTATTATTTGTTGTTTTTCCACAACTTGCCTCTAATTACTGAGCATCAAACTTCTGAAACAAGCAGAACTTGATGATATTTCTAAAGTTGCTTTATGAAATATGGACTTTAGCAAGTTAACTCTGCAGGCAGCTTTGAGAGCTGCAGGCTGAACCCACAAATAATCCTGAAATTCCACCAGTCCTTTCAGTAGGAACAACTCAAATTACTCCATCTGTGGGTCAGTGTCTTACCTCCATCATAAAAATCTGTGAGAACAGATACATCAGAAAGTATGCTTTTAAAATACGTTTTTAAAGTATGTTTTAAGTATATTTTTAATCTGGCCCCTGCCCAGCCACACGGAGAAGGGAATTCTACAGGTGTTTAACTCCATGTTGAGAATGTCGGTGACAAACCTGTTCCCATTTCTATCCAGACCTGGGTAGAGTAAGAAGCATCAACTCTATAAGTGTCAAAGAAAGAGCAAGAAAAAACTCCAATGTGATTACACTCGCTATAAAATCACTGGGACCCTTACCATTTCATGTACCCTGCCAGGAGTGCCTTTGCTTCCTTCAGTTCCCATTAGAAACTCACTGATAACCAAATGAATTCACCCACTGTTATGCTTGTAATAGGTGGAAGTACACAGTGTATATTTGTAGAAGCCTTTTATATGGAAAAATGATGTTTTGCTAAATGATTTTGGATTTTGACAAAACATTTTCATTGGTTTAAGAAAAGAGAGAGAAGAAAAAAACTTTTTTGGCCCAACCAGAAAGAAAGAGTTTGTGTTTTTATTTGAAAACCACTTTTCCTTCAGAAATCTGTTTTATTTAAAAAACGTTTTCAGAATAAAACATTTTTATCTGATAAGATGGTGATGGACACATATTATGTTTCTTAAAAAATGGAAGTATAGTAAATCTTTTTTTTTCCCCCAATACATGGAAAATCCATTCTTAGACCAGCTGTCATGACCTCAAATTTGATGTTTATGTATGTTTTCCCACTATTAGATAGATTATTAATTAATACTTCTTATTTACTTTTGGTTTTCCTCAACAATTAACAGACTTGTTTCAGGCACTGTGCAAAGACAAGTCTCTCTAAGAAAACAGGAACCTTACAACCTAACAAACAGGCCTGTTTTGTAAAAAAATAAAAACAAAGTTTCTGGCTCTGCTACTTTGTGGCTCTCAGGCTATAGCGGCAAAACACAAGAATCCCCATTGCTTGGACCATTTAGTATTGCTGAAGTAAATAACCACACAGTATAATCTAACTAACAGTAATAAAATATAGCAACCAATACAAATGTGTGTGCATATGTGTAATTAATACCTCTGCCAGTTTCACAAGAGTCTCAATGTGCAATTTCAGGTTATAAGTAAGAATAAAATTTCCTTATGGACAAAGACACATTTACTCACAATCTAACAATTTACAAAATAAACGCTGCTACAGGATTGTCTCCTAGAGGATGTGTCACTAGTGAACCTAAAACACAGTCCTGTCTCTTTTGAAAATACAGTGCCATGTTATAGTTTCTGTGGCAAAATGCAGTTGTTTTTTGATTTATCTTGATTTGAGAGTTCTCTTGAAAACATCTTCTGTATTCCTCAAGAGCTTATGTAAATTTCCTTAATAAATAAATATATGTTATCAGGAAACCACTTTTCTCCCGAGACAAATCATCATGTTTTTAAGAGTGCTTAGAGAGAGAGAAATGAAGGGGCAGAGTTGAATCATCACTTATTAACAGCAGACACAAAAAAAATTGTGCAAACACAGGGCTGGTTAAAATGTACTCTTTGGAGCTTTGCAGAATATATTATGGTCTGCAGCATAATGGCTTCTGCTTTAGGTGTTTCACAGTTCAGCACAATATATTTCAGTGAGACAGGAAAATGCTAATAATGGACATGTATATACCAAATTAATTTCTCAAGGGACAAGCCTGTTCAGCCCAGACTACCTAGGCATCATTCCTTCTAGACTTCAGCTAATTAATGTAGTGCAATTTAAGAAAAAGTGGAAGGGATCATATTGATAAGTACCAACAGTGTACATTCAAAACATCTATTATTTCTCTTCTGTGTCCTTGGAGTCCTGAAAAAAAGCTCCAGCAATCACTTATAGTAAATTGCTAAGCAGAAGACAATTTAAAAAAAAAAAAAAACCAAACAAAACCTCTTCTCTTTTGTTGCTATTTTATCTGTATTCCCTTCCCCCACTCTCAATCTATCAGAAGCATATAGAGAATCAGGACATACTCTTTTTAATCTATTAATTGGAACACTGTTTCTTCAGAAGTTGGATCATCATCTAATCCACTTGGACTTTAGAAGAATTATTATTTTTAAGCAGCTTTTTTGTGTCTGATAGTAGGATGCTGTCAAAAGCCTGGCTTGCACTGAGCATCCTTCATTCTCATTGGTTTCAATGTAGAAAACACATTACAAAATTAGGACATCCAGGAACATTAAAACATATAGGTGTTCTAAATCTTCTATAAACTCAGATCCTACAAAAAAAGAAACTTTACTTGAGATCTAACATCTAGAACTGTTTTTTTCCAAGGTTAAAGAGTCTCCTTTTATCCTTTACTGTGGAGACTTGTAATACTTTTTGTTTAATTAAGTGACAGAACAAATTGACCAACATGATCAGGAAGTGTTTTGATCCAGATTATTGGAATGGAAACTATACTCAGCTTTCCCAGTAACTTATAAGCCAGCATCCTTCTCCATTAGATCTGACAACTACAATTTACTCTGGACCTCCTGATGCAGCTTGTCACTACCAACAGGCCAGTATGTATATGGCCAGGGGTTACAACATACTGATTCATTAGGCTACAACCATGAATCTGCCACTTCAGAGAAAAGGCCCATCCATCTCTCTGCATTTAGCTGTCATTCCTACCATGAATGTAATGCTATTACTGAGACAGCCAAGTCCATTGCTCATGCCAGATGTTGTTAGGAATTCAATCCATCCTATCTGTGAACACTAGTCCCTTCAAACAACAAGATGTTGAGTGAATTACATATTGAGTGGTGAGGTTTTTTGGCATTTAATTATCCAGCTGAAAGGAACATGCTTAATTGTTACTGCAGTTACTGGTTAGCGACTAAATAGAGGAATTTTATGAAGCGATGGTAGAGCATCGGCAGCTGAATAAACGTTTCACAGCACTGCAATGGCTATGACAAAAAATCTTTATGTCTTTACTGAACAAAAATGCCTCTCTTGTTGGGTAAAATGAACAGGTTTTATTTTTTGTTTTTAAGTAAGAAAACATGTCATTATTTCAATAAGGCAAATTCATGTTGCTCAATCTCCTGCTAACCAGTTTTTGGCCCTCCAAGCAGGAAAGGGTAGCAGCATAGTGCCAGTTATTCATACATTCTCAGATATTCATGCCCGGGTAGCCAGGGAAACGTCTGTTGGAACTGCTGCATTCAGCAGAAGGGGTACGTAATCCGCTTGGAGATGAGCTGGTCCTACAGAAGTCCAGAGACATAGGACACTACCACGTCATCTCTCCTTACGTCTGCAAGGCAGCAGAACCCAGGACCATCACTGCACATACCACATCGAAGCAGGACTCTGAAACTGAAATGGAGTTAAGCCTCATCCTTTCATTAGGCTGATTAAAGTTGTCCACACTACAGAAATAGTCTTGTGCTTCTGTACTTGGTTCAAGCTGAAGAAAGAAATATTATGAATATACATGATATTTTCAGACTAGTTAATAATGCTGTACTCTCCATGAATGTTCTATCTTATAATATGCCCAGCTACATTTCAGTAATAAAGCCTTGAGGAAATTGAATCAGGGCTTGGGACTTTATTAATTTACCCATGTGAAGCTTCATTCTTATTTATAAACACAAGAAAGCAAAATAAGCAGATGAAAAGACACAGATTATTCCCTTGATTTTAACTGGGAAATAAGACACGCTCAGTATGACAGAAACACAATAAATTTGACATTTTCGGAGAGTAAACATGGACACTGCCTTTGGGGTTTTTTTATTTTATCTGGCTTAATGATTAGTCTGGAATCTAGGAAGTAATCATCCCATTCATTCACTAACGAGTAAGCAATGCTTGGTTCATTTACCAACTTCACTTTGTTGCCAGCTAGAAAGAAATTATGTATGATCTCTATATTCCTTTGATGAGGCCAGTTTGTCTAACATTGTTGAACTGACCGTCTTTAAAGGAGAAAAACAAGTGCCCAGACTGACTATCACTGGAGGTTTTTTTAAAGTATTTGAACTACAATTATACTAAATTTAGTGAAAATTTAGCGTAGTTTGTCAGAGCTTAGACTGAAGAGGGCTGAGCAGCTTATCAAGAATTCTTTGCCACTGAATTTATAATTACTTACAAGGACAATGTCCGCTAACTTGATCTAGTCTAGGAGAATGTTTTTTCTGCTTCTGCTCTTATTTGGTGAGACTAATGGCCTTCAGAGCTGAAGGATCCCAATTAGCAGCAATATGTGGCTCCACCAGATTGGTACTCTTGCACATTAAGACCTAGGCTTAAATCATTTCACAGATTCCAATGGACGTCACTCATACTAGTGCAGGGAATGCTGTTCTTTCTTCTTCCTTAATGCTTCTTTCAGAATCTTTGTATAAACAAGAGCATTGCCATCAGCTGCATCTGCTACTCTCCTAATTCTACTTTCCTAATTCCTCCCATTTTAAAGCCACAGTAATGATCATTTGACGTTGGCCATATCTAGGGGCTCTCGTGGCTAGATGTCCGCTCACTCCAGCTTCGTAAATACTAAAATACTTGACAACTGACTCACAGGTCCCCTGCTAAGTATTAAGAGTTAATCTGTTGACAGTCTGATACCCGACAAAAGAATGGGAACAGGTATTAATATAGTTAACTATATAGGGTTAATAATCCATTTATACAGTGCCTTCTGCAAGACCTGGTCTTGCAAGCTGGAAAGCAGTCTTAACCTTCTTTTGCTTTAATGAAGTTTAGATCCATCAGGTGCCATGCCAGCTTTGTACTATACACAATACAGTCTGCAGTGCTAATCTTTATTTACTTGGTTTTAAAAACCCATAAGCATCACAGCACCTTAAAAGAATTTATATACCTTACATAACCACAGCACCGTAATGAAGTATCCATCTCCATGGATTCCGCAGTGTATTAAGTACAGCAGTAATATCCAGTATGATCTAACATGGAATTTGACTTCACTGAGGCTCACATACAAATATTTGCACGTGTGTTATTTAAGGTAAGGACAGAGTCACAATAAGATAGTGTTCCAGCTGACAGGCAAAAAATATGAAGGAAATGAAGGAACCTAAAAATTATGTTATCACTCACAGCCCCTGTGAATCTGTCTACTAGTTTTCAGATTTCTATTCCCGCCATTATTATCCAGTCACTAAATCTGGTTGGAAGTTAATGTGCAGTGTTATATTACTTACTGTTTTATAATGCAGATCATTGATACAATGACCTTTGTGATTTTCCTGTTTCCACCATGCTTTGCCAGCTTAATTGATTATATTTGTAAAATGTATTTAATTTTATTTATCTATTTATTTATCATCTGCAGCTGATTTAGCAGAACAGAACTCCAAGTCACACCCTGAACCATTGTCATTCAACAGGTTTAGTGAAATGCTTACGCTTTTCAGGATCGAGTCTGTGGTCTGATACAAAGCTCTGAGGTGAACGGAAGAATTTAAATTGGCTTTGAAGGGTTACGATTGTGCTTTAAGCATAGGCAGCATTGGTATAATGTATATTGAATAATCTGACTATTTTTCCCCAAGTACTTGAGAACTGATACTTAGACTGCAATTTACCAAAAGAAGTCTGTCCCTGCTGAAAGCTGCTGGGGTAAATAGCAGAGGGAAGACACATTTTGTGAAAGACAAGTCCATCATAAGTCATTCTTCCTGGCCACCTACCAGGTCTGTATGCAACTAGTGAGATGTGTATATTTAATCAAGCATTGAAATTGGGACCTCAAATCATGTCACAAGTGGAATGTATCTGTTCAGTAAATCTGTTTCAGCTGTTTTATTTTTGAATATTGGAATTATTTTGGTTTTATTGTAAAGTGTAGGGGCTGAGGTTCTAGCTATTAGTTATAAATAGGTCAGTGCATGAAGACATAATTGAGAAAAAATGGGTGATTAACCTCAGACTGATAGTTATGAGTTAAGGTGGGAAAACTGGATTAATAATACCACTTGGTGTTAACCATTATGTCAGTTTTGTACTAAGCCACTTGTCACTTCATTAAGGCTGCAGTAGGAATCTAGGTATGGTTTTCCATAGCCTGACAGCAGTGAGGCAATTAAAACACCCTTGTGGTGGAAAAGGCCTGTATTTGCTTTTTGCTATAGAGTTCATATTGGCAAGAAAGTGTTGAAAAAAGAGCAGGAGGGTGGGTGGGTAGCAAGTGAGACTGAGGGAACAAAGGAAAGAAACCTTTCAGAGAATTTGCAAGGAGTGAGAAAATATATTCAAATATATTCAAGGTAGCAGTGGCTAAATGGCTACAGCCCAGATGACAGGACTGCAAGTGGTTCCCTTGGAAACATCCTTCTATTCAGAGAAGTAGACAAGTGTAACTGGCTTTTAGGTCATGCAGACCATCCTTCCACTAGTGCAAAATATAGCTGAAAAACGTGAAATAATCGGTATCAGTTAAAATTAAAAAAGAAAAAAATTCCCACTTTAAATCCCAAAGTCTTGCATCATAGGATGTAGGCTTATTTTGCCCCCACTGCTTGATGCTGTGTGTCACATAAAATAAGAACATAAAAGCTGTTTTGAGTTAGGGCCTCTTATCTCTCATTTGGATATGTGGGGGTCCAGATTAATACAGGCTGAGAAACTCTCTCTGTTGCTCTGATCTGTGGATTGTACCAAATATGTTCTTTTTCTAGCTACCAGCTACATAGTTTAAATAGTCATAACAGAGAAATCTAAAATATATCTCAGACGACATGTTTCTGAATTTGGCCCTGTATATAAAAATAAAAAGCGTTATAACATTTTGTAGAGAAAATTACAAGCTGAGAAAGCAGAAAAATCCTCACATTCGCTGGGGCAAGGTCGCTTTGAACGATCTTTTAGCTTTCTCTTCAGGGTTCTATAAATGCACCTCAGTTTTGAAGGAAGTGCTACTCTGTGAAGAGGATATTTATTGAAAATTAATTCTATCCCGTTTAGTCCAAAATTATTAATGATCAGAAGTTTTCCATAAATAAGATATACTATTTTTTTGAATAGTCACTGTTACTAATTTAGTTTCATTGTTTCTGAAATAAATATTTATGGTTGTCAGGCTGGATTTATAACCACTGAGAAAACTGCAGAAAAAGATATTTCTTGGCTTATAGATCATATAGGATCCATCCTCCGAGTCCAGCAGAGGGGGAAAAAAAAAGATTTGAATCTCTGATATCCTGGAAGCACAGGATAAGTTTTTCTAGATGGGGCGAGGTACCTGAGGAATAGGCTAAATTAGCCACTATGGAATTCTCTGTAGATGTGGCTGGCAGCTGCTGCAGCTACCTGAATTAGGTCAGGCACCTTCCACATCGCCGCTGGCTGAAGTCTTATTCTTCAGCTCCCGTAGTGTCATTGTATTTTTTCATTTTGAGTATTTATGCCTCACTGTAGCTATGTAGACTGAAGGAGGATTACCTTCCACCCTATGACATGATTTTATTGAATCTACACAGCACTTATTTATACCTGTCTTCCTAATAATTTTTCTTATCTTCGAATTATTATCAAATCAGACCTCACTTCTGATAGAGGACTCTTCTGTTACCTTTACTGTATGTATTCAGAAGCAGGTGGTTCACTGAGAGCAGAAAACACCTGTGCTTCCTTCAGAGTGCTATGGCTTTGATTTTTTCTTGCCTGAGTACACTGACTGGAGAGATTGTTTATCTCAGCTCAGCAAAGTTCTCTCTTGATACAAAATACATCCAGAGCATACTGTAAAGCAGAAGCAAAAACATCAATTATAGCATTTCTTTCACCAGTTTCTTCCCCCCATCACTGCTTGATAACGACCACGTTTCAGATCTGAAAATTTTTTCTCAAGAGCAGTGAATGATGTATGGGTAACAAAATATAACACCAATAAAATCAGTGATAGAATTACTAGTGTCTTCCATGGAGGCTGAATTTTCATTATTTTGTGGATATTTATGCAGGCAAAGATCCATCAAAAGCTAAACATGCTTTTGAGTTCAGCAAGATGGTTGATACAAGATACTTTCTACACTTCAGGAAAAAGTAATAGTTTCATTCCTGTTTCAAAAATGTCAAGACAATTAAGCAGCAATTCAGAAAAGATGAATAGAGGTAAATACCATACCTGGAAGAAAAGAAGGTCACCTGTGGCTGTCCCAGGGTTGAGTGGAGAGCTGAAGCAGAGGATTTATGCTAATGTCCCTCTTGCCATAGTTCTATGATGTGAAGTGTATGGTGGCCACAATGACCTAAAATTTCCTGGCCCATCTTCTCTGCAGCTACTTATTCCCAGTCTTCATCTCAGTTTGCAGTCTGCTCAGCAGCTTTAACGCAACTGTTTGTGGCACCACTTTATAGACTGAATAAATGATCTGATCTGAGATTGTTTTTTGAGGGACAGAGTATGGGGTGGAGGGGAAGAAAAGTAACCAAGGAGAGGAATTCTTAAGTGTAGCCCTCCTATAAAATGGAATTACATCCTGACACAAAAGCAGCATTCTGTAAATATATGACAAGTTAAAAAGGGAGAATCACTGACTAATGAAGTTGCAGGATTGCACAGCTGAATAATGCGCATGGTCTAGAAAGGTCCTTCCAGCACTGGCAACAAGAAAGGTCAAATGTGGTGCCATTTAAGGTTAAGATGGCTTCACAATGAAAAAAAGAAGATTTTAATACTGCGCCAGTAAAAAGAGAACAGATTTTCTTTTCTCAGACTGTGACTTACTATAAGCATTTGTAGATTCTTGGTGGGTGAAATCTTAAATTCCATCTAAATGAAACATTCATCTACTTGACAGTTTGTGGTGAATAGCAGCTTCTGTTTTCTGTCAGTATGAATTATGCATGTTTGGAAAAAAGCTTCCAAATTTCAATTAGTGAATCTTAATTTTCTTTCTTAGACCAGATGGACTTTGTTAACAAAAGGATTGTATCTATATCTAATGGAACCTCAAATTGTTTTAATCAATTTCAATTGAGATAAATATTTGAAGCATTAAACCTGTCTCCACTATTTTTTTAACAAAGTCGATTCTGGATATCAACAGCACACTGCTCAGTTTATTACTTTTTTATCCAATTAGAAAGCAGAATCCCCATGCACTAATTGGCAAGTACATAAAAGAATCTACATGTTGCTTAAGCAGCAGAGAGGCAAGGAAGTTTAATTAAGTTGTAACAGGCAATTTGTAACTAATTATATTTGGTGATAGATGGTGCTGGTTTACTGGCATAGAGGGGGGAAAATTCTTGTACAGCTTATTGCAAATCCCAAAATAGAGAAAACATTTTTCCTATAGTAATGCCATAAGTTTTAGTACTGAATATTTTACAGCCTTTTTGAACTGGTTAATGTCTTTGAAACACTACAGTACTGTACATATTGGGGGACTCTAGGTTTGCACCAAATCCCATTGTATTCCTGTATTCAACAGGAATGGTATATTTTTTCTCAGACTTAACATTTTTAATTACACAGTTCAGTTACTTCAGCTTGTTCAGTAACTTTAGTATGTTCATTTACCTCAATATCTTCAGCAGTTCTCTCTCTTGCTTGTGAAATACCATTTAGCAAATGTATATGAAGCTGTGAGTAATTTGTTGAAATTTTGTTAAATCACAGAATTTTAATTTGTTTTATTTTCCAGAATTCATCCAGCAGATACTTGGGAAGTTTTTGCAGGTACTTCAATATCCAGAATTGAGAAGTATTCATTTTGATTGGATATATGCTTTTAATTTATAGCTTGACAGTACTTAGATTTACACACTGACTAACTCTTAAAATGAGTTTTTACTGTGAATTTTTAAATTTAGACTTAAAATTCTTCATTCATCTGTTGTCCAGAAATATATTTTGTTGTTATGAACATGTGTGAAAATGAATGTTTTCATGACAATATTTGCACGAGTATGTATAAATGAACAGATAAACATTTACTGCATTCTTTTGGTAAGACCGCACAGAGTTTAGCGTTGGCTCAAAGAGGTGCACTAACTCTCGTGTTCACTAGTGGCCTGAGCAAAATGAGTTTGTGCAATTAAATACAGCTCCATGAGTTTCCATTACATAGATAAGTCTATGAAGGACATGAGTGTCAAATCACAGAAATTAAACCTTGAATAATAATGATTACAGGCATAACTTCTAAAAGTAGCCACTCAGGAAAAACTTTCAGACTTATTGACAGTTGCTTAAACTGTAATGGTGTTATCTAGTGTCTATAAACTACATACATGAGATTAAAAAGATTCATTCACAGCTAGTTTCCTTCAGTCCCACTGAAAGAGCATGCAACAGCGGAAGAGGGATGTTGGCACTGCCAAACTGAGGACTTTTAGGCTCCCTATACAGTTAACAGAGAGAGTTACATTTAGAGGCGATTCAAAGAATTGAAGTGGGAATCCTAATTGCTGCCTAATACAGGTATTCTGAATAGCCCCTTCAAAATATCCACCGTTCTTCACAGAGTATAGGGAGCCTAATCACTGAGGTCAGGCTCCTAAAGCTAAGGGGTGTGATTTCTTCCACCTATTCCTAATAACTACACACTGTGGCAAATACTACAGCGAACAAGTGACAGACAGGAAGCTTTCCCTGACTGCAGATGTTAGATCATTATTTCTCATCAGGAAAATGGTAAAACCAGAACAAAATACTTTTCTGTAAAATTTGTAGGTCTTCTTTATAGTATATATCTTATATATATGCATACAGAATATGTAACTTTACATACTATCATCAATAACTGCATTTTCCCCCTCAGTTTTTCATGGCTGTATGGATCAGTTTGGCTTCTTAATGGGTTTGTTGCCCAGACTAGTGTGATATTTTTGTCTATGGCAAAAAAAAATTTCCCTGATCTATTTTGAGAACTAATAGCATCTGTTACAGTTTTGGTTTATATTGAAAGACATTAACGGATGCCCAGCATGTATTCCAGTTAAGTATCAGTTTGTGTAAAGAGAAATGTGACAAAAATAAAAGTAACACTAGCAGCAACACATCTGTTTAAAGAGCTAATGCAAACTACAAGTACTTTGGGACAGTAATTTAGGCTATTTTTCAACATTTCCTGTTTGACACGTAACCATATAAGATATGTCAGAAGCTTGATTCAGTTGAGGTGATGTATACCAGCTCTTTCTTTAGGGAGAACAAAGCCATGAGGCACAGACTTTCAAGGTCTGGAGGGCAGTGAAAGGCTCGGTATGGGCTGTTAATTGTGATACATTGCTTCTCTCTTCTGGAAACATGTTCTGAATGTCTTATGCTATTAACTGCTCTTTTATTTGCTCAGCATACATCACCTCAGAAATAAAAAGTGATCCAAAGGCACAGCTGAAGAATACTGCTTATATTGAACTGAAATATCAAAAGGTAAGCCACTCCTGAGTCTGCTGCTGTAACAGAAACAATTACAAGTTGCACAGCCATAATAGATACAACCTAGTCAGAAATATGTGAATAATGCGAGTGGCCAGGCGCTCATTCAGCAGCTTGTTAGGTTTGCTGGCGTAGGCATAGCTTTGTGAAAATATGGATCTACTGCTTCCATGCTCCTCAAAGTTATGCATGGGGATATGGAAACTTGTGGAACTCAAGTTCTAGTTCTTTGCTGATTTACACCTTGCTGCATCTGTCTGTGCAACAGAACTTATGTGTTCTAAGAATAAGTTGTTTAAAATATTAAGTACAAAATGTTAAAAATATTCTAGGAGAAAATGGTTTGTGCAGAAATGCTTCTAATCCTACTTTTTTCCTCTCTGTAAATCACAACTTTTTGTGTATCCAGTTCTCTTCAAATGAAAATCTGAGGGGTTTAGGATTTGGGTCTCCCAGCCTAGATGTGTACAGCAACCCTAGGGTGATAAGCACTGTCTATCTTGGGATTTTCTTTTTGTTTTGCTTCCTATTATTATTATTATTATTATTATTATTAACAATAATAATAATATAAAATATGTTATTATTGTTTATTATTTACTTACAAGTGTTGGCTTTGTGCTTGTGAAGGAAGTCAGTAAGCAGAAGGTGCATCAAACTGAGCAAGCATCTACTGAGCAAGTACAGTAGATTAAAGTGGTGATATTAAGACACCTTCTATTTCTACCCAGTATGAAGCCAGGCCACTTCTATGAACCTACCTGCTCAGAATACTTCCATGCATATGCAGGCACCCAATGTAACAAAAAATCCCATTTCTTAATCATTAAACATCCCGATTATCTACACCAGTGGTGCGAAGCTTTCTAGATCAGCACCTCACCTGTGAGCGAGGACTACTTACCACAACACTTCTGCTTTTTACGGGAAAGATAGAGATAAGACCTCTTGTGTGTGTGTCCTATGCAGATCATTTGTACAAGTGCAATAGGTGTCTGGACTCCCTGTGCAAATCAAGTGTACTGTACTTTCCCAGTAAAACTTCTCCACCCTGGAAGGACCTTATAGGATATGAAAGGCATTGCGCACCTAACTGCAGCTTGCTCTTAAAGGACCTCTGAGAATTAAGATGATCAGGCAACTGTAATCAGGCCATCAGCTGTAGTATAAGTACAACAACAAAGAGCTAGTCAAGAAGAATAATGGCAATGGAAGTTGTGGAATTTACAGCCTTCATAAAATCTGTACACTTCATAGTCAGGGAGCAAAAAACTTTTAATCAAGTTAAATTTGTTTGTAACCAAAGCCTTTCTTAGCTGCTTGTTTTGCTATTGTGTACTCATCACTGCAGCAGTGTTTTCACTGCAGCATCACATTCTCTCATGCTCCAGCATAATGTACTATGTATATAACATTATGTACACTACGTGTTTTATAAAATTTGGGTGAAATCTTGACGAAAAATACATAGTTCCTCCTCCTCCTCTCCTTTCCTTCTTGCATTTGACTATTGACTCAGGACACAGACTCTTTTAGTTGAAATGTTTCATATAAATCTCTCTTTGAATACATGTCTGGTCTTGATTAGAGTTTCTAGATACTACCAGAGTGTAAATAAACAATACAAGGAAAAGTTAGGATTGAATTGATTACAGTTTATAAACCAATTTTTGTGAATAAATGTTGCCAGGATCAACATGAGGTAGGGGTGCCAAATCCATCAAAGTACTGACATTAATTAGAAGCAGATTTTTTTCTTGATTTCTTGAAAGAGGGAACCGCGGCTTATTGCACATTTTGTATCAAATGTATAGCATATCTATTTTCTTTATGAAATCATCAGATAAGCACAAGATGTGAGCAAGGTTGAAAAAATACATTGAACATATTTAAGTTAACTATTATTGAATAAAATAATAAGATCAGAGACAGAATAACTGATGAAGTCCTAGCCTCTTGGAAATATAAAAATCAGTTTAGTACAGAATTTAAGTTTAGCCAGTAGCTTGGGGTATTGGTAATGCTAAATGCTATGAATCCTGTTAAATGTTGGCAGTCATCTGAATTTTTACACAGGCTAAACTGCAAAAAACATTACACATTTATTTTATCCAAGCTTGAGCTAAACAGAAATTTGTGTTTATTTAAGTTCATCTCCTTGCAGGACAATGGGAAATGGCAGGGGGGAAAAATTGTGTGTTGGAGTTTGGTGTGCTTCTGTGCCCTTCTGTGAGAATGTTTTTCTGTTCATATTGGCTCCTTGGGAAGGCAATAACTGTCAAAGGACAAGTGGGGTTTACCAGCAAGAATCGAAAAAGCTATTTAAAAATAATAAAGAACTTTTTTTAAGATTAAAAGTCATTAAACATGCTCACATTAACATAGAACATGATTATGCTTTCCTTAAAACCAGGGACAACTTTGCAGGATCTGTCACAAAGTGAATCTCACAAGCTCACACTTTTACTCAGTCAAGAGCAGATCTTACTAATTTTTTAGTCAACAGCTGGCTGATCTGGCACGTGGGATCAGAGCGAGACTTTCGTTTTGTTCGAAAGCAGGAGATAAAGGGTGAGGATAGAGAAAATACCTCTTTGTGGGTTCCTGTGCTCACAGGAGCCCTCCAAAGGTATAAGCGTCACCTTCCTCCACTTCCCTAACCAGACATGGAAAGAGGTAACTTGCAAGGTTTCTCCTGTCTGAGTAGATTCTTGTGTTGCAACCTGTGAGATCTGCATGGAGCTCCAAAATGCTATTTTGACAAATGTCTTTTAAAGTAAACCACTTTCTCACAAAGACTGTTACAAATTAGAGAAAACTTGATTCACAAGAGCTTTGAGAAAAACAGGATGCTGAGAAGCTCTTCTGACAGCAAGAGCGAGCTTTGTGTATTTTGTTAACCTTTCAATATATTGGTTACAAGATTTGCTGTAGTCACTCTGCCCAATTACAAAACAAAACAGAACCACAGTAAAACTGTCTGCCAAGTGTTGTGAAATACAGAAATGGAAGAGCCAAACCCACAAAGATCCCTTAGGCAATACAACCTCCAGGATAGGCAGGTACACAGACATCTGGAAATTTGAGGAAACACGCCTTTAAATTTTATGAGTTTATGACCTGATTTAAAAAAAAAAAAAAGCAGAATAATGGAATATTTTCAGAGTCATCAATCTATTTATGTCATAAAGGGAATATAACACAAATTAAATTAAAACAAAATTTAGTTGGAACAAATTAAAATATTTTTCAGCCCAACCTGAGGATTTGTTAAGTAGCTCCACCATTAAAAATGAAATGAATGAATGATAATTAATTCTATTTAGGTGTGTTGGAAGACTGGATTAATAAATAGTAATAATAATTATATTGCCATACATTTAATATATTTCTCGTCTGTTGTAATTGAATTAACTGTCCAGTTATTAGTTGGGGAAAAAAAAGAATCAATCCAGAAATCATTTTAACCCTAATTTGTTGAAAGTTTTCTCTCGACTGAACCATAATCACTGAAGAACTGTCCATATTTGTGAATACAAGTGGACAAAATACTGTAAACCTTTATTCCACACAAACAAGTTCTCCCTGTAGAGAAACCCAGTTCAAACTCACCATTAGATTGAATCCATTGGATTAGACACTTTAGAAGAGGCCAAATTGCTTACTTACCATAGGGAAAACCTGAAATGTATAATGGTAGCAGTAATGGAAACAATGCACTAAACTAACTACTCTCACTGTGTTGGGCAATGAGGAATTTTTAAAAAGTCTCAGTGTTTACTCAGAGCTAGTGAATGTTAGAATAAACAAGCAAACAAACGAAAAGCAGTTGTGTTTTAAGTCAGTTAGTGACTGACAACAGTCAGTTTTGACGACAATGATTTTAAGTAGGACTTTGTAGAGATAAATAAATATGGGTTGTGTTTCAGTGACCTCCCTGTGGTCAGTCCTAAAGTGGACAGGTTTCATATCCTCTGGGGGAGTAATCAGGAATTAGTCAGCATAAACAAATTTACATCAGAGAACCTAGTTCAACATATTGCAACAAATGTAATTTTTCTTAGTCCCTAAAAGATTTTAATGACTGTAGATTACACCCCCCTGAAATGAATCAAAAATGTTTTAAGTAGGGCTGAGTGTGCCCCAACATTTGCCAAGAACTACTCAACTTTTTGTTTGTATGCATACAAAAGTGTAAAACAAACACTTATTTCTCTTGTTCTAGAAAATGTAACATATGCAAGATAATTAAATTTGTTCCTCTTATAACTAAATTTATCAATCTAAAATATCCAATCCTGAGTTGTTACTAGAAGAGAGCCTATGAAAGAAGTTGCTCATTTCAGTTGCATGGCCTTTTTCTAAATGCAGATAATCATATTCAGCTAGGCTAAATGGAAACACAACAACCCTTGATCTTTCTACGAATGAGTTACCTGGAATAATTTGTTCTTTATATCTTACTTGGCAATTGTCAACAAAGACAGCGATAGCGTTAATTGCCTTATCATGCTTGCTTACTCCTGCTGGAAGATTTTACATTCCAATTGAGAGTCCACAAGCCTTGGCACAGATTTCTGGGTTTATTTATATGAGATCATGAAAACTGGTAAACTGCTTGTCAGAAAACGTATATGTTACCATATTTTATCTTGTTTAACAGGCTTGCTGTTGCTTCAGATTCACTGTGGGCTATGCTAAAGATGATAAAAAAACCATTTTAATTACAGCTTGAACTCAAGCCACTTCTTCCTTGAGGTACACTGCAAAAAATTCACTACTTAAATGTAAATATAAAATTTGTGAATTACCTTAAAAGATCTTTCTTTCTAAGCATAAAATACAGTAATAGACAATACACATTATTTACTCTGTAAGTCCATCAGTTTGGGTATTAAAGCAACACCCTAGCGATTCAGCTAATGACACAGGAAATCTTTTTCCTGTACTGTTCTTTGGCATAATAGAAGTATTATTTGGGGTTGTTTGGTTTTAAATTACTCTGTTTTTTGGACCTGTTACTGCTTTCATTGAATTCTCTGCTAATTTTGCAGTGATTTCAATCACACAACATTGGGTCCTCATATAGGAGTACCGTTATGGTAATGGTATAGTGATGAGCACTTCCATTGTAAATAATAATATGGAGGCAGAAAGGTCTGCTGTTTTCTAAAATTTTAGATAAAGCAAAAATATTAGAATAAAGCTTTAAAGCAAACATGTATTGTTTTAATCAAACAGTCTGCAGAAATATAATAAAATTTTAGAATGGACATTGACAACTTTCTAATTTCACTTTATTTCTGAGAGTTTTTTGAAGAGTCACGAAGTCACCTATGTGCTGGTAGACAAAGACTCCAAAATTTGAATGGACAGTAATCCATGAACTAAAGTTACTGTCTTTACTTCTGTCCTCCATGGGGAGGAGAAGTGCATTCATAAATGCAGCCAAAGCATTCTGCTTTGGTTAAGTGATAATATACGGAAAGTGACTGTTTAAATGTGAGGTAAATCCTGCAAGAAGCTTGTTCATAAAGTACACCTCAACCAGACATACTCTCACTGTCTTTTTTCATATTTCAGTACACCACAGGGTAGCGGCTCCTCAACATAACGGGATGGCTTCACTACTGCCCGTTAACTACTGCTAGCAATATCACATCTCTTATGCTCCTAACTGAAAAGCAACCATTATATAGCACTGAGAGTTTACAGGTTTGAAGATGACTGCCTGTTCCACTTCAGGTGGAATAAATATTTGCTTATATCTGTGAAAAGGAGCTTGGGTACACAATTTGAGAAGGAGATGTTCAATCAGTTGTTATCAGGATATTTTTGGCAGTTGAACTCATGACCTCCCACTGGTTGCATGTAGATATTGCAAAGAAGATGAGGAATGACCAGCAGGCCTTTGGCAGGATTCATTAAAGATTGGGACATCAGTATAATTGCAGGTAAGTCAGGAAGCCCAGTATAAGAGGAAGAGATTAATATTTTATCTAACATATTCACTTAGCCCAGAAATTTCTGAATGATCATTACTTTCCTTCCTTGCAGTGTTTATAATCTTGTAAAATTTTGAATATCTCTTGGAATTACCAGTAAAGGGAAGAATTTCAGTAATTACAAATGGATATCAATTTAAAAAATGGAACCCCCCAAAACCTCAATGAATTTTCAAAAATATTTTGAAAGTTAATTATTTTGAAAGTGAATTTGAAAGTGAACAAATAAAATAGGTTGAATTGTAAAGACTTGAAAAGTTTAATCAACAGATCTTAACCATTCCTCTGACTCTGCTATTCATGACAAGCATCCTAGAATTAACGTAAGATCTTCAGGACAGAGCAAAGTAACAGCTGGAAAATTCTTGGAACACTGAATTAGTAATTTCTTATTGCTTAAGGATTTTAATTTAATTTTTTATTTGCCATATGATGTCTGGAACTCTACAACTAGCCTTCCTAGCTGATGTACAAACATTCTTATATTAGTATGACTACAATGAACTCGAATTATAGATGAATACCCAACCAACATCTGGTCCAAGTGATATATAGAACTGTATATTATAACCCACACAGTGCTCGCTGCTGCTAATACCTATTAAGTTATGTTTTCTGGCATGCAGATTATATTTAGTTTTAGATTACCTCATAATCTTAATATGTGTTCTCAGTTTTCTTCACTATTGACACTGGGAAAAAAATGCTTATACTTTAAGTCTCATTTTCATCACCTGACACTTCCCTTAACTTTCTTTGTGTATTCAATCTTATAGGGCATATGGCATAGTTACAAAAAAAATAACATTGTTACCTTTTCTTGATGATCTTGCCAACACCGATTATTCAAAATTCAGATTTTTTTCCCTAAGTAACATTATGTGTTTTTGCATATACATATAGTGAAAGGCATAAATAGTTCCTTCAGTACTAAAAGACATATCAGTAGGTTCAGGATAATGAGGCTGATTCAGTAAGACTAGACCTTCAAGCTACATTTTCCATTCAATGAATACACATTCTCCTTAAAACTACAATGACGCATGCATGAATGAACAGCAATGAAGTGGTTAATTCACTAGGAAAAGAAAGAACAGCTGTGGGCAGCTTATGAAAAACTATGTTTGACCTGTCCATCATGGAGACATTTGTTCTTTAGTGCTGCAGGTGGCAGAGTTACTAAGAAAATCAACTTAATTCAACACAATCTTTGGAATGACTTGCTTTCTTGATGGTTTTCTGAACACTGCACCTCTATGTCAAGTCATGATCGTTGCTGCAATATTTAAAGATCCTGACTGGGAACCAAAAGATCATTCCAAAGAAGAGCATTGTGAAGGAGACATTATGCTCAGCATCTTTTAGCATATGCAAATACAAACTAGAATGTAAGATTAGGACACAATTGAAAGAAGCATTTTACCGTTACAGAAAATAGTACCAATAAACACACCGTTGTTACCAGTTCTAAACTACTGTCCTTACTTTCTAATAGCTAAATCTACTAAAAGACTTTTTGCTGACACACACTTTCTGTAAGTTTAAAAATTACTTAGAGATTTAATTTTCTTTATCTTGTATTTCACTGAAATTTAGGTTATGCTTACTATATTTAAACAGTTAGTCTGCAGGTCCTCAAGCAGAATTCCTAAGAAAATCAGTGGTATTATACCAGAGAATAACATGGTCAGTTAAACACTGTGGGAACTACAGCTTCCAGTTATCCATAGCTGCTGAAAATGTACGCTTGAGGAGCTCACATATTTCAGACAAGCAAAAAGCAAAATATAATTTTAATTGACCATGACACAGGAAGAAGAGAAGTAATATGTTCCCTCAAGTCCTCTCTTAGAGGTGGCTCCAAAGGCAGCAGAGACACCTGGCAGATCCTTTATATTCTTCTGCTACTTATTGCTGACTATCAGTCTGCTTTCTCAATCTGCACACCTGAAAATACCCACTCACACCAGTAGCAGGGAGAGACAGAATATACAATGCATACATTGGAATATGAAGCCGGGACATAAATTGTGTAGACTGCTGAATCCCTATTATTTTAGACCAGTGACTACTGTTATCCTTCAGATGTCTTCAGGGACTCCCAACAACAGGGGTCCGTGCACCACTGTGAGTTGCCAGTGTAGTGTGGCCTTAATGGATATGGCCGTGAACAAAGGAAGCTATTGAGTTAGCTGAGAATGATGGCAAAACTGTGAAATTTGATATAGTGACTATATTTGCTTGCCTTTCAAGCATGAGAATTATGTGAGTTACAATTTGGTTGAAAATATTAAACAGATAAAAAAATTCAATTTGTTTGAATATTTTTTCCTTCACCAGGAAAATTCCTGTTTTAAATGGAAATTAATTTAGTGCTCTTTTTCTCCATGAAGCAACCATGCCAAGAGAAAACCTCTTAGTGGTCCAGATAGAGTTAACCTGAAATACATAGAGAGACACAAAAAGGCTGTTTTCAGCCAGATGAATGCAGTTCAGTTTATTGTTGTGTTTACTATTTTAACACCCAAGGGAAAATCCAGAAGATAGTCTGTTATTCCAAAGTGCAAGATGCCTGCCCTAAAGAATTTACCATATAAATAGACCTGACAGAAATAGCCATTAAATATATGTCATGATGTAACTTTAAGAGGTCTATTTTTTCCTAGGTACAACACACTTGATGTTATGTCTGTCCGCTAAAAATGAAGTTTTACATTTTGTTTAGAGAAATGACTGCACATTTTATCTCTTTCTAAGAAAATACTTTCATTTTTCTGCTACTTCCAGGGTTTCACTCTAGGTATTGAATCATGTTTGTGGATTTTTTGGAACTGTAACTCTGAAAGAAAAATAGATCAAAATAGCATAAAGCATGACTGATCGAGTGTTATAGTTCTCTGGCATACATTCAAATACAAAATGTGCTTAAAGCTTGGAAATGATTGCAATTTCATTGAAGTGATATGCACAGAACTGGTAATGATGGGGTTAAAATAGAAAAAAACATAGATGTAGGTAATAGGACACGTGCTGCTTTCACACAGGTGATAATGAAAATTCTTTAGACCTCTGCAGGTGTAATTTAGTCAATTAGAGCACAAATTGAACAATTTCCTAATTGTTAAAGCAAATAACTAATATTATGTCTATCCCCTGAGCCGTCAGTTGAAGAAAGAAACATATAATTATCAGCTCATCAACCTAAGGGCAATTTACCAAGCCTAAAATAAACAGGTTGTAATTCTCTGTATTCTAATAGTGACCAAATTATAAATTATTTCTTTTGTATGAGTAATGGGCAGTCATTTGTAAATGACAGTCCTGGACAACTCTAGCATTACCTTTCCTTATTCAAATGTAGACACAAACAAATTGCTTAGAATCTAAGTAAGTGCAGAGATTAAAATAGTGTGAGAAAAGCTTTTCTTTTCAACTACAGATGTTAATCACAGATAAACAAAGATCTAATGAAAACCTGATCTGCTATGTATCAGGTTTAAAGAGACAAAAAGGAGCATTACCAGATATCTTTTTGTTCTCTCAAGATACTTGTTTAATCTTTTTTACTTTAGAATCATAGAATCATGAAGGTTGG
>NW_009203738.1:0-15958 GCF_000690835.1 Fulmarus glacialis
ACCGCTGCTGTCCCCGGGCTCTGCGTGAGGGCCTGCCGCCGCCAAGCGGAGGAGCCCGGCCCGGACCCTCGGCCCCGCCAGCCCCTGTGCCAGGACTGAGAGCCGAACGCCGTGCCCTGGGCTGGCCGTGGGAAAACAATCCCGTAACACCCACTCGCTTCGGAGTTTTTCTTTGCCGCCCTCCGTGCTGTGTCTCCGAAGCAGTACTTGCATGAAAACGAGTGTGTCACGCACATGGAGTAGCTGCCGGTTTTTAGGGTTACAGTATACCCAGGCTAGACTTGCAGTCTAGTTAGTTTTGAATCACTAGACAAATTATCATGTTCTTTCAAATGTTAGCCAGAAAAAAAGACTCAACAGAAAATCTTAAACGCTTCAAGTGACTACTTTTAAAACCTGCTTTTAGCTACCAATTATGTAACCACGAACCCTTATCACTAGTTAAGTACTGTGGGGGAAAAAAAAAATGCTCTATCAATGCAATTACCTAGACGCCAAAAGAAGTTGGAACTACAGTTCCAATGGTGACCTCCAAGGCTGGGGAAGTTTTTAAATAAAAGTAATTTCTACTGAGATAATAAATTTCGTATTTAAGGTATGATGTGCAGCACTAGTAAGAACAAAATGCCTTTTGACTTTCAAGGTCAAAATCTAATGGAGATGTGCTAATTGTAGGCTTTACACCCTGTTTCTAAAGGAGCATGACAACATGGTCCGAGAAATACAATTGCATTGACATCTCATGATTAACGACCTGTCACCTTGGCTTTGTTTTTCTTAGGCAGCAGAAGAAACCAAAATCAGTCTTTGTCAGTTCATAAGAAGCATTTAACAGAACTAAATTTTAAACATTTTAATTGAATCTCCCAACCCATAATAGCATGCCTCTTGAATTCCTCAGCTAAACAAGGTGAAGTTAAAGAGCATACTTTCCTCTTTCGAAGCTCTTGAAGGTAAATTTGTTTGAGTGCTAAAATAATTAAATTTGGCAGTATATTATGAGAGGTAAAGAAGACTTACAAGTGCTGATTTAAATTACAGGCCCTAGATATTTGCATTCAGGAAAATAAGATTACAACAAGCAGGTTAATTGTTTGAGAATACCTAATGCATAATTTCAGATCCGTCCCATATAGTTGCCATGTTAGTTGAATATCTCCGTGGTTACTCCATGAAGTAGCCCACTACAAGTAGGTAGCACTGTCATTGTAGCAATGACTCTTCTCCAAGATACTGCTTCTGTTAACTTGTTTGTAAGGCAAGCAAAGAACCATGTCAAGCTACTTGCGATGCTAGTTATGATGCCTCACAAAACTGACACACAATAACTCATTAGGAAAAACATTGAGGTACTTTGTTAAAACAGGTAGCTCTTGCTTTCAATATCACATGTTACCATTAAATATGAAAAACTTATGTAAATATTTTCATGAAGGAAAAAACCCAAAGCCTGTAGGTCCTAATACTGTTTACACCCACAACATATTTGGACTTCTTTACACTACACTATGAGAAGTTTTGGGGAGAAGATTGGAAGGGAATTCTTGAACATTACTGAGCTTGTTCACAAGTGGAGCTATTGAGATCAAAATATCAGTGACAAAGTCTGCCTACTAAGAAACATTCTTTGTTCATGTGTCTTAAAAGAGAAGAAAGTCAAAAGCAAGCCCTACTGTACAGTGAGAACTAAAAAGCTTCATCTCCAGGGCTTAATCTTTCACATTAGTGTACATCTGCCAATCATACATGCCTATGATGCCGCTAGGCAGCTGGGAAGCACCTCTTCTGCATTATTCCAGGATTATATCCATCCTTGAAGGTTATATTACTGTTTCTGCCATACTCTACACCTACAAACAGTGGCTGTTTAACAAACAATGCCTAAAGTGTTTCATCTCTGTCTGCTGCTGAATATTGTTTCTTAAAAAATCCTGACCTTAATGTGAGCTTGATACAGAAGAGGATTAGGACAGCCCTAATATCTTCAGGAAGCCTCATAAAAGTGCGTGGCAAAGGCAATATTTGGCAAGCCACAGCAACATTAGAATATGATTGTGGAGATAGTCTGAAATTAAAAAAGGCTTCGCTTACAGTAACCAGTTGTAGCCAGTCGTACTCACAAATTACAATAATATTTGGTTTACGTTTTTTAATCTTGTAAAAGAATCTTGCAATAAAATGCTCATCTGAATATCCAATGAGCAAACGTGTCTAGCCACAACTGAATAATGCCAGTGAAAATACATATACAAATTAGAAGAACAATTACAAATTCAAATATGAAAGGCCGAACAATCTCTAAACTTCACAGTTAGAATCTCTTTTTTAAAAATAGTACTTGAAAGGATATGCAATACTGAGAGGTTCTGGAGGCAAAAAAAAAAAAGACATCCTAGTGGTTGTTAGATCACTATTTTTCTAGTTCACAGACCTTAAAACACCTTCTAAAAAACAAGAGAACCTGCTGATAATAGGTTTGCATTTAGGAGAGCGGAGTTTCACAAGCGTTCAATGCCAGTTTAAGCAGCCCGCAGCCCCAGGCGTTCTCCTTCCCTTGGTGTGTTGTCAGGTTTATATGGCACAGCGCACCACTTAAGTGTTTTGCATCACCAAAAAAGAGTTCCTGCCATCCTGCCACCACACCACACTCCCTCCCCATCCTTTTCCCCACAGAAGTCTCCTAATTTACCTCCTGTTGATGCCCAAGTCAGACCTTTCCTTCTGCAAGTGGCCTTCAGCAGCAGGGAGCCACTAGATTATCTCAGAACCACAACCTCAAACTGACCTAAGTTTATGTGGGAACTGATTCATGTCCAGAATAACCCAGCAGATCAGTAAATACAGACTTCTCAAACCGAATCAGAAGCATTTATTCTGGCACAGCCAAGAGGGTAGAACAGGTATGGGGAGCATAAATAGGTACTGCAGCTTTCAGTACTTTCTGTGCTCCCCTAGGCCTTCAGTGCTGAAAACTAGTGATTTGATAAAATGGTTTGGTTGTTTGGGGTTGGTTGGTTTGGGTTTTTTTTAATAGTCAGCTGTAAAAAAGCATATTTAACTTCTGTATAAATCTAAAGGCAACCCGAAAGGTTGCTTTTAGTTGCCTTTCTACATCTTCAGAAGAATTAAGAGCCTCTGGAAGGCTTGGAAAAATTAAAAGGTAATAAATGTGACATTCCAGATAGTACCATCGATCGGTTGGAAAGAAAGAAGGGAGAATTCAGTCTAATGGCATTAAACAGATAGGCCTTAACCTGCATCAAGTTTACAGGCAAGCTTAACTTCAAGTTTGGTTTAGTCTTCAGGATCACAATCAATTCAACTTCATCTCAACTACTCTCTTGTGCTACAGCACTACCAGAAGTAGTAAAAAAAAAAATAACAAAGATACTTATAACTGCATGGTTCACAGATTGGAGATCTATTATACAGAATTCTGTTGAAGTCACTTTGCAGACCATATCAGCACTTGAAATACTTGTTGCTCTGAAGTGAGCTTCCAGATCCTTTTAAAGGATCCTGTTAAAGATGCATTTGTTTAAATTCTGTCAGTGTTGAGTAATGCTAATGAAATCTACTACAAATTGTGTTAATTTCTTGAGAAGTTTATTTATGCATTATAGTACAAGAAACATTTTTCTGAATCATAAGATCAATAGTATTTTAATATGGACAAAGCTTTCTATAGCACTTCAGCTTGGGGCAGAAAAGGTTAATATGTGATCCTTCTGTCAAAACAGGCTTCTCAACTATGTGCTTACTTTGCTTTAGGTATAATTCAAACCACCCCCTCAACGGACTGAGCACAAATTAGCCTTTCTGAAAGAAAAAATTACTTTCTGTTAAGATGGAATTTCATTTTATTTAATCTCATTATTTGTTGTCTTTCATCTTGATGTCAAAAACTCACCAGTGCTTTTACAGTTCTCTACAGATAACTTGTATGACCTGTTGTATGACAACAGGGGAGGGATGATACTGGAGCTTCTCATTTACACACTTTTAATGGCATGTATCATTTGTAAAGCCTGTATTGCATATTTCCTTCCCACATCGTTTCCATCAATGCTGTTCAACTGAAAGCTGATAGAAGCAATCACCTCATCTCTGAATAGAATTCTCCAGAGGAAAATCCATGGTAATTCTACATAAAGTTTGAATGTTTTTATATATGTGTATATATATATGCATACATACATATATATACACACACACCTCTCTCTATATAAAATCAGTTCACTAAGTTTAAAAGAAGATAAATGATACAGTTTTCCCAGAGGAAACAAGTACTCATTTCATTTTATAAATCTGAGCATGTTAAGCTGTAAGAAACATAGCTACATTTTCAAATTACCTTAGCTCAGCCCTGTCTTGACACTGTGCAATTATGCTAATTAAGGAACTTTGGTTTATGGCAGTCTTAAATTAGATTTCACTGATTTTTAAAACACCATTAAATTTAACCCTCTCATCCCATCCCTACTAACATTCTACATTCAGAGAGGGGGTGCAGCACCACAGCAATTTAAGTTGACATAAAATCAGGGTTTTGTGATTCTCCTTTTGCTGATGCTCAGTTCTGCGCTTCCTGTGTGCTGGCCCTGGTACCGTCATCTCTTGGAACCTGACTCAGGGGGACTGATCCAGCCAAGAAGAAACCCTACCTCAAAAAAGGCATTTCTGCTGAACTCCCAGAACTGGTACAGGAAGGCAGTGTGGGGCAGTGGCAGGACTATGGGAGCTCCCACCTTAAATCAGCTTCAACTGTTGTGAACATACACTCTCAAAGGATTCAAGAAAATCTGGTTTAATCTATCCTTCAGGGAAAGACTAGATGAATTCATTTGCTGACCATAGCACTCAACTGTTGTCTCAAACCTGTATTTCGTCTTCTTTACTTTTCTTCTCGACACCTTCCATCTCTCCCACATATTCCATACTCACCTGCCATTCTCTTCCTTCAGCTGCACAATTTTGAAATAGTTAAAAATATTAATTGCATATTTCCTATAGAGGTTTCCCCTCCCTTCATGTAGGGCATACGGAGCTCTTCAGCTGTTTCTGTTTTACCCTCAGTGATTGTTTTCAAAGTTGACTACTCCAGTAAAAGCTTCACTAAAGTGGAAGCTCTCAGAGTAAGTGCCTCTATCCTATCTACTGAGGATTCACATTCCTAGATACAATCCTACTCATTTTGTGAAGTAAAGAGCTAGTTTCTTGTTGCCTGAAAAGACAGCCAAGAGGCACATCCAAGGAGATTGTGCTCTATAATTGGAATATGCCGTGAAGCAAGTTACTATTGGAAGCTTTAGCTTAGGTTGCCTGCTACCGGACAAAGGCACCATCCTCTGCACCATCAGCTGCAGCTACAGTCATGTAACGGCCCGAGTATAGCAGAAGGTGGAAAACTGCTCCCTAGTAAAGGGTTGTGTCTTGCCGAAGGATTACTGCAATTCATTAAGTGGGAAAGAAGAGTACCCCATTTACTTTTAAAATATTTCAGTTACATTATAGTAATCCGTCTGTGGTGGAAAATAAAGACGTTTCAACAATGAAACTGTAAACAGTTAAAAAAACCAGCAGTAGTGAAGTACTTTAGTTTGAACTGATTCAAGGCTAACGTGCCAAGAATTTCAGGAATGCTGCATATATTACAGACAGTAATCTTGCCAAGTGTCTCAGCACTTGGAAATTCTTTTTCAAGACTGTCGTGGAGGTAAAATGGGGTGAAGGTAATACTCAGTAAGGAGCTGGCACTTAGTAAACAGATGTTTACGTAGTTATAAGATTTCAGCTCCTGGCAAGAATAAGATAATTTGTTTGATAAAAACACTTACGTGTATTGTGTTGGACTGTGTAATTTTATTCAGACTCAGAGCCAAAAATTTTATCAAGTGAAAGCATGTGGCAGCTTTTCAGGTTGGGAGAAATTCATTACAAACTTTTATTTTACAGGAGAGCTCACATTCCACTTTCCTTTTTATTTTCAGAATTACTACTATGTGTATGCAAATGAAAGTCAAGTATTCAGAGGATTTTTTCCTCCCTTATGTCTTAACAAAAGTGGTCTGAGGTCACATTTTTAAAACTGGTAGAGGTTAGCGATAAAAGCAATTAACATAGCGTGCTTCTATTGCAACTACCTGCTCTAGCGTGAAAGACCCCTAACCTTAAGGTAACCGCAGGTGGTGAACTGAAGGACTAAATCTGTATTCCGATGCATTCTTAATCGACCCCAACAATAAGGCTGCAAGGGGAGGAGTAAAAACTGTACACGCAGGTTATGTAACACTTAGAAACTTCATGAAGTACACTTAGTAAAAATACCCAAATTTAACAAGGTTGTTCTGACCCAGCTACACAAGCTTGTGCTAGGACAAAGCGGAGGCGGGAGCAAGTGCTCAGAAGTGTTCCCATACCACTGCTGATGAATATCAAGCTACAGCACAAGGGAATTAAAAAACAAATATCCGTTTCACGGCAGCACAAAAAGGCTCCTGTCTGCCTTGGAAATAGGTGCTAGAATATTTTCCAGCAATATCACCATCTTTAGCCTAACTCTTACATTATATAATAGATCACAGACTCAAGTCCATACATCACTGAAGGTTGAATAGAGCCCCAACTGAAATCGGCAGGAGTGGATATGGCAGGGACAAACCCTATGGCTGTATCACAGGAATTGGGAGGGTATATTCCACCAGCCTGTCGCAATGGGAGGGTTAAAAGGGCCCTGAGGTGCCCATCTCTCTCCCTTCCAGTAAATCAGTGACTAACGTCAGCTGCATTCTGTGCATCTGCAACAAGCCAAGAAGCACCAGAGGGGGATTTAATTTAAAAAGAGTTGAAACTTGTTCCGTATGCCCTCCTCCCCACCATCTGGCTAGTGGGGACATTCTGAACAAATTTCAGCATGCCAATTGCCTATTCAGAAGGAAAAAAAAGAACTTTCTCTTTCAGTAAAAATCTTAGGCAGTTCCCATTCCATCTTTAAGGGCCTCCAACGTAATCCAGATCTATTGAGGAGTTCTGAGGATACAACCCTATTTATAGGCTACAGACACTGGCAGTTAATAGATCAGTGAAAAGCTTGTTTCCTATTTAAAGTTCAGCTTAAATTATAACCCTAAAGATTCTATGTACTATTTGAAAACTGCCCAGAATCTGTTTATATCTAATCAGAGACATGACTTCATCATATATCTTACATATTTCGTACATTTAAGATCAGAAGATTATAATATTATTATAAGATGTATTAAGATATTATTGTTATGAGATAATATTTACCATATCACATGAAATAATCTTACATTGCATATTTCTATGATTCCTTTCATATTTATGATTTACTTAATCATAAATCTATATGTTTATAACTATCATTAGTTTATCTATCATTAGGTTGTATCTAACCATATATCAATCCAGCCATATATCTATGGCTTATTTAATATGCTGAACTAAAAAGATATCAAGCTGTAAACATTTCTGATTCATCACTCATTGACCTGTGGAAAATCATCCATCCAGGGGAAAAAAATAAAACTATCATTGGAAGCCTCTGACATTATAGGAGCAACATGGATTAATTACAAGTTACTTATGTGTGTATGCAGTGGGAACCAAAATCTTGATTTTTGCTACTCTTGAAGTTGCAGAACAGGACTCCTAGAGAATTTTCCTCCCTATAGATTCCAGTAAACCAGGTGCTTTTACGAATTTGTCTTTTATATCTCCCATAATTTTCACTCCAAATTGTTTTCCCTTTTTGAAAAGTTGACCTTTGGTTGTTTACAGCCTCACATCTTCAACACATGTACACAGTCTGATGCTGGTTTTCACTTCCTGGGACAGATCACAAAGGATTTTAGATAAGCTAACCTTCATGTTTCAGTTTTTCCTGTTGATAAAGTCTGCTATATCCTAAGCCATACTCTCACTGGAGTATCTGAAGAGAGAGCTAGGTTTGAAGAAATTAAGCTGTGCAGCAATTAAGCTATGGCATCCTACAGAGTCTAATCAAGATCCTACTTCTAGGGTCGAAGCATAAAGAATGCAGAACTGTAACAGAGAAACTGAAAATCAGTGAGAAAAAATAAGGTCCATTTTTAGGACCCATTTTAGGTTTGGCCAAAACCTTTAAAATCACATTTTCTTGTGCAGTTTGTAACAAAAGGAAAATGACGGGTTTTTTCCCCCCAAGTCCTAGGCCACTTAAAGAAGTACATCCATTTTGAAGAAAAGAACAAGTGACTTCATACATTTCTGCAGCCCTTCACACAATGGCTTCTGATCCCAACAGGAACTTTTTAGCAAATATTTTCTAGTGAGTTCCAGGTTTACTGCAGGTATACAAGCTTCACAAGCACTTACCTTAAGCAGTACTCTTTTTGTTATGTTTACATGATTTTGAACAAGCCTAGTTATTTGTGACAGTAATTCCATTCAACCTTTTAAAATAGATGTGGCATGACATCCTGTCCTTCCGTGTAAAATTAGCCCTGCTCAAACACAGTGCCTCCTGGAGCACTGTAATTGAAAGAGCAACTACATAAAATTTGTTGAGGTTTAAAAGTTTCTAGCGGCAATGCCAGCACTTCTGAGTCCTATATATAGGATGATTGCAAATATTTTTTTTTATGTTAGCCCTCATTGAAAATACCACACATTACTATGAAAGGCAACCACTATTAAGATTGCTATCACTAATTCAGATTCCTCCCTTTGTCCTAAGGACTGAGTTCAGGCTGTAGTAGCCTATAACAAACTTCCTGTGAATGCAAAGCAAATACCATAAAGAAAAAGGCGTGGCATGGCATGAACACCAGAGAAAGGCTACAACCAAAAACCCGATTCCTATAATACTGCTATGTTAATAGCATTTGCAGTTCCTGGGCTTTAATATCATATTCTTTGGTATTACATGCTGGTTCCTGGAACAGTGCAGTTATATCAAAGATGTTTGCCTACGCTGAAAAAAGTTTCTAATCCTTTCAGTTGCATAGAAAAGCTTGAAAGCATGAATCTCAAAACTTGAATAGAAAGGCCAAATGAAATTTCTCTGAAAAGAAATCAGAATTTGAAAGGCTAAGTCATTTTTGTAATTGTTGGGATTGACAGTCCTGGAATTTCTAGCATTCAAAAGCATTTTCAACTAGCATTTTTTAATGCCTCTTGAGCATTTTCTGCTCTAATTCATTTTAAAATATGGTAAAAAATAGGGCTGCTATATTTCCATCCAATATCCTGTGGAGAAATGTGAATATATACATGTGTTTCTGAGTGCACGTGAGCCCAGTACCTCGTAATTGTAACACATGTTCAGTACATCTGATGGTGTGATAAGCTAGTTTGACAGGGCACAGCTGAAGAAATTCAATTAAGAAAACAGAAATCACAAGCATCTGTTTTGTTTGACTGTCTCAGAACTTTAAATGCTACCTAAATTTTGGTGGGCTTCTTGTCTTTCACTGGCATTAGAAATGCTAACATGAAGGTCCCGTAAACTAAATCTAATCCATCTGTATCTGGCAGACTCATACACAGTTTAAAAAGGGAGGAAACAGTGGGATGGGACAGAGAATTTTTTAATTAAAAATAATGAGTTTATTTGTACACAAATAAAGCTACAGTAATGGAATATATCTTAGTTTTGAAATCTTTTCTCTTGGCCTTCAGTCCTGGACATACTTGTGCTTACATACACTGCTGTACCGGTTATTCAAATAATGCTGTAAAAGTCCAGCTTAGTCTCTCTAATCTTTAAGCTTTCTACTGCACTGCCTATTCTGTTAAGGTTTTTCATTTCGCTAGATTTCAGAAGTGGCAGCCAGCCCCCCCAACTCCCCACCTCCCCAGGCAGTAGTTGTCAGCAGCAGCTATTCAGTCATGATACTGGCTTAAGTGAAGAACCTGACCATATCTGCTTGAAATGATATCCGTGTCACTAAAAGTGCCTAAATGAAAAATAATATTTCAGGAAATGTAGTACAAACCTATTTTAAATGTCAAGGATGTAAGAATTCTTCAGCAGACTATCTCATAAACTTAGACTCCAAGAAATAAATAAGCATTGACCATTTAGATTAGTAAGTTTTCAACTTCTTAAAATAAGAATTAGAATCGTATAAACCATTAGTCAACAGCTGCCACAGTCCATAAGCGACTAGATAAGTTCAAGACGCTAAGGGACCACAGCTCCTCTTCACTTTTGTGAAAAAGGCAGAAGCTCAACGCCTTAAGATTACGATCCTTGTTTAGCATAGTGCTTCCTTGAAGCGGTTCGTATTAGTTGCTGGTTTCTTATGACAATACCAAAACCTGCTAATCTTAAAATGTGTGTATATAAATAGACATAGCATACACTTGAAAAATTGACTAGTCATGTCTGACACAAAGCAGTGGAGACCCAGCTTATATCTCAGCCATGAGATGCTAATTCAACAAAGATATTTATCTGAAGGGGCAAAACATCCAAGCTTCAATACCAATGATCGTAATCCAAGAAGAAAATCTACTTAGGGGGGAAAAAAAGAAGAATCTGCACATCCCAGGAAAACTTCATACAATCCTGACAGGAATTTCTGTGCGACTACAGTAGAAAGTCTAGCACGAAGCCAAACCAGATCAAATGTGGATTTCTTCTGATGCAGTCTCTCAAATATTGATCCAAATGAGCTTAGAAGAAGCTAATGTGACGAAGAGGATACCTGAGCTATCCATTTCTATTAGAAGATAGAGTTTTCCAAATGAATTTGTGAGCTGCAAGGAACTGTTTTAGGACACAAGAACCATTTTGACATGATGGTGTTAAGCATAAAATATTAAACAACATAATAGTCATCAGCCCCAGAGAATCACAAAGTATTTCAGATTCTGGACATATCACCCCAGGGATACACAGCAATCAGTTAGTGCTTCTTATGCTTCAGAACAACAAAGAGCAGAAATTAGGGAAAATGTTTCATTAGAGAAATGAGTCAAGCCTCTGTTTAACCACAAAAATCATAGCACCTTAGTCATTCAAAGCAAGCAGCACTTTTAACGTATCATCTCAAATTTAACATGCGCATAGTTTTTGCATACCAAAAAGTACACACTGTTATTAAACAAACTTACCATGTCTAAAGCCATTATAATGAAGTTTTCATTAATAGTTATATAGATTTCTTAGTTGTCCTAGTAGAGAAGTACTATGTCATTCGTAATACCCGCATATTTCATAGAGCGCTTCTGAAACTTGAGGCAGCTACACCAAATGCATCTCTTGATACAGAAACCTTTAGAAAAGCAAAACAAAGCCAGACTACAGGTGCCCCCCCTTTTTTTTTTAACCCAATAGTAGCACTTGGACTACCACAGCCATAATACAAGCATTATCACTGTTACAACATTGGCAATAATAGATCTCATCTCTCCTATACACACTAAGAGACAGCATCATTTCCAGGTGGAGGTTACCTTGTGTGTGGTGGGAGGTACTGTTATCTCAGAGCAGAGATCAAGTGCCAGCTATTTCAGCAAAAGCTGCTAGATCTTTTACTGGGTAATGCGTCCCATTCAAACCCTTTAGCTGCATCCTGGGTATCTCATCTCCAGGCTGACGAGATGTCTGAAATCTTTCCCACTTGGAAGAGTTGATTCTTGCAAAAGTCTTAGATTGTCACTTGAGGACATGAAATGTGTCCTTTAAAATGCCTGTAGTCCTATAATTTCAGGAACTGTGTATCAAACATATGTCAGATTCAGTCACACTAATGTTGCTTGGCATATAACGACTACATTTACAAACAAAATTCAACAGTGCCGTTTTGATTCAACTAATGTAGATTTTAAAGCTGTGAGGAATTATTTCTGTAATCCAGGCTGACTGTATCTGTAACAGAGAACTTCTGTCTGTAAACTGTGCACAAAGACTGTAACCTCTATTTCATCTCTATAAAATCTTTTATAAGCACCTCTAACCAAAATTTCAGCGTATGGGCTGACAACAGATAAATTATTGCAAAGGTTAAATACTGATTGAAGAGTGTACCTTATTTCCTATTTGCATGCAGCCTGCAAGCTTTTCTCTCCTTGATTAAAGACCCACCCTTTGTGAGTTACTATGAGATAAGACTTTGACTGTTAAACTGGGCAGAGTTGCCATTTTTGAGGAAAACAAAAGGTAAGGCAAAAGAACAATGCACTACACAAGCAAACATCTGATAAGCTCTGTTACGAGAACATCCTCACAAGAGGAACCGTACTCTGTTCCTACACAGACCTTAGAGCAACTTATAAATCCTGCCAGGTCACAGTTAGGACAGTGATTTGAAGGAAAGACAGCTTGATGCAACTCAGCATAGGTGCTATTATACAACTCTAATCAAATTAATTTAGAAAGCCGTGATTGAACTGTGAAGTTGAGAAAGACATATGTTTTCATGGCAGGGAACAGCTCTCCCATGACAGGGGAATATCCTGCCTGATCTCCAGCAGTCTGGTGTCCTCTGGTTGATTGACTTGTTAACTGACTAAGCCGCAGCAGGGAATCAACCACTACCAGGTGTCTGAGTCAAGGATTTTCTCAGATATGTTCTCCGGGGTAGGGTTTGGGTTTGTTTTTTTAATACCTGAGAGGTGACAACACTGACTGGAGCTTTTCCAGTGTATGAAATACTCATTGTTCTCCCCTGCATGCTCTCTTTGATGAAATGCTGCCCTTAGGAGCAGTTTTAATAGGATGCCTCCCCTCTTACCAGTCTTTTCATTAAGTGTGTGGGTGTTTCACATCTTTGAGACTCTTCTATCCATGAGTTCCACAGTTACTGGGGAAGAGGGACAGATACAGCTCACTTCCTTCAGAAAAGAGGCTAAAAAGGGTTCTGCCAAAGCAGCTGTGTTAATCGCTAAAGACATACATACTCTCAATGCCAAGCATAATGTACAAATCATTCTGTGCTGCCTCAGTTCTGGACTCCCAGAGCTCATTTGGTGGTTTCGCTAAAGGATCAAACCCCATCTGTTAATGCTCATGTATAGAAGTTCACTGATGGTATCACTCTTATGCATGAACTGTTAGCTAGAGAAATTATTTTAGCATTCATCTTGTGGCTGGTATGTGGCTCAGAAATAATTCTAAAGTATGGGCTGGAGAAGCTGTAAGAAATGTCTATTTACTGCTAGGATTCAAAAGGAAAGCTGGTGGTTTCTCAGCACAAAACGATGGTTCCTCCATTTTCTTTAACATCGGTCAGATGTCCTTTGGAAGCTGATGGTAAAGGAAAAAAAGCATCCTGTGGCTTCTTTCAGGAAAAAGTTTTATCTGGGTCCAACTAGCATTTTCAACAGGAAGTCTAAGTTTTACAGCCATGTTTTGGAAAGAGGTAACCTTACAATACTCTTGAAAAGTCATTTCCTCAAATGCTAATTCAGGTTCACTCAAACTAGCAACAAAGGCAAAATTTATTTCTTGCTTTGCCAAATGAATTGAAAAATTACTTCAAGGAAAGGAGATAACCCTCCCAGCATATACACCATTAAAGAAGCTACATACATGCTTTCTATTTTATTTTATGTAAGCAGAGAGGCCCCTTAAACACCTTAAAATAATAGGCCTTTTATATTTGACAAGAAAATAACTGGCATGTTTATAGCTATACTATGGCTTTATCAGCAGGAGCAAACAAAGTTTTCTGATTTATATCCTCAGAAATGGGTTCGACTGGGACTAGTCGGCCATGTCATTAAAACCACAAACCCACTGCATAGTCACTGAGGAAAACTCATTTCCAGGGCCACTCAGCTGCTGTTTCAGGGTTGCTTGCAGTCACTTCCAAGGCTAAAATTCACCAGGCTTTGGATTTTCCAGCTCCCCAAAAGAAGCAGTAACCATACCAAAACATACATTATATTTTTACCTTCTCTCTGGTATCTTCCTGTCTATATCTTTTAAGCTCCTTCATTATCATTTTTATTTGTAGCTTATTTTTTAAGTTACAAGAAAAAAATTCTACTTCATCTGTCAATGACAGTTCCACATCCTAGGACATTGTTCCGTTCATTTCCTCACTCAGGCTGAATTACTATTAAATGCCTCATACCTTCTAAGAACTTAATCATAATAATTTTTATGGAAAAATTCAATGTATAGAATTAGATAAGAATTACTTTAAAAAACCCACATATTCCCATAATAAATAGCTGTACAGGTCTAGAGAAAAGCCTCATTTAACCAGAATTACCTCCTAAACTCAACTGTGCTCTTAAAATGTCACTTACTCTCAAAGAAACTCTACCATATAGCCATAAAACACATTTTCATACTATTTCTATAAAGCTTGTCAAGAAGCTTTCAGATCTTTGTGCTTTAAAACATTCAAGATTGAGTTAAAAATAGGAGAGAAAATCTTAAAGACAATAAATAATTCCATTATTGGATCATACCGATACTCCATGAAGTTCATGCTCTTGGGCCTGGTATGTTCAGTAAGGAATGATTCCAGAAGGTGATCCAAGAAAGGAAACATTTAATACACTGCCAGTATGGAAATAGTTTTCCTAAACCATACCATATATCTGAAGCAAGCAAGTTTATCCTTCTTAGTATAAGTCTGGATGTTCTTATCTATACACATGTCCTTATAATCTGTTTATCTCTTGGACTTCATAAGATTCTGTGGTAATTTCCAGAATCTATCGTTTCTGAACAATAGGCATTTATTTCACAGCTTTAGTTTTTACTGAAATATTTGATGTCTAATGCTCTTACTGATGATCAGTTTCTGTAAAGTTTCTAAGCAACCAGTAAACAGGATTTTTAGTTGTCTAGTTTCCAGAGTGAAATGCAACTCATTAAAGTGAGCATGCAAAGCTGAGGTCAGATTGAAACCATTACACTTATTTTAATGTTGTATTTCATCTAAAATGTTTGATCAGTGAACAAGTCTCCTAGGATGCGTATCTTTTCTGGAACATCACAGTGAACAGCAGTTCTTCAACAAGCCTCATTACATTCACTGCATAATATCAGGCAATGTAAAGAGAATGAATAATAGCATCACATTCAGTTCATTTTATATTGATAAAGCTTTGTGTCTTGGGACTAACATGCTAATAACCATGTGAATGCTTGTTTTGATTAAATGGATTTCTTCCAGCAGTTTAGAGCAGCAGTGCCAGAAGTATATTGCACTGAAGATATTCACATCCTTACACATACGGAATGATTTAATTTAGCATCAAGTTACAGGTTGCTCTCTAAACCATTCAATCTCACCAATTAATGTTCAAGTTATAACTGACCTGTGCATCCTCTGACGTTCAGCTGTCAGGACAAACCTTGACCAACTCAAAGTTGTTAGCCAACTAGCCCTGCATACATCCTCTGCTTGTGATTTTTGCCTCCGTGACTGTACAAGCAGCACTATGAGCATCAGACAAAAACTGTCTGAACAGAACTTGACAATACCACTGTTAGTTAGTATGGATCCATCAGCCTTCCTGAGCTTTAATTTAATACCTGTCCAGATCAGTAATGAGTGAATATTGAGAAAACAGTGACAAAAAACCCTCAAAGAAAAAGCAGTTAATCATCTACTGATAGTATTTATTAAAAGGCGTTGAGCCAGTATTATGCAAACAATCCCAAGGACCTACCCTGCTAGATAAAAGAATGTGATCCTCAGAAATAAAAAGCTTATTCTCCACACCATGCAGGGAAACCTGCTGAGCTCAACTGCACTTCCCACCCCTGTAAATGTTTGTAGAGTCAAAGAAGCAAATGTTAGTATTTGGTGAATATCAGCCCTGCCAACATCAGACAAACCCAAGGAGAATTAATACGATGTTTCTTTAAGCATGTAGTGCTTGAGCTGTTAGCCATTACAAACATTAGGAGTAAGAAAGAAAATAATGAACATTATTGTACCAAAACAGGAAAAGCAGATTTCCCTCCCACCCCCCCCCGCCCGCT
>NW_009203738.1:15989-38635 GCF_000690835.1 Fulmarus glacialis
TGGTACTTTTTTTCCAAAATATATCATGTCGAAGGAATGTGCCTTTCTTTGCCTGCTGACCTCTCATTTAGAGAAGTATGCTATTCAACTTCATTTAGTGCACAAAGAGCAAAGAAGTTTAACTGTTTCAAAGGAATGCAGAATTTCAGCTCTTGTTATAAGCTGCTTCTGAATGCTCATCACATAGCTTAATATTGAGCACATATTGGATGAAAAAGAACAGTAACTCAGAGATGGCCCCCTTCCAGACTCAGCCCTGCTCCCCCCCCATGCTAAATAGCTTCCATTTCCTTGTGAAACAGCAACAACTTGAGATAACAATTCAATTCTCCTAAAGATATTCATGTTGCATTTAAGTCAAGAAATCATGATCTACCAAAACATTTAAGAAACTAAGTTACAAGCCCTACTGCCAAGAATTCAACCTTTTATTTAACACAGATTTACATGACAAAGAGCCCAAATACTGACCAGTCCCAACACCTGATCTCAGACTAATTAACATCTCTTAGTAGAGACAAAGCCCTTACAGCACAGAGAACAGCAGAGCATGTTTATGGCTAACAAAAGAGTTGAGAGGGGAAGTCTAGTTTATTTCATATCCATATTTCAGAAAATGAATTCCTCAGCATACCCCCCTTAGTGTAACAAGGGGATTCAAGACTATCAAAAGTAAAAGGAAGTTTAACAATTTCTTCAGCCAGCTAGGATGGAGATGAGTGATTCAAGAGGAACTGGAATTACACTGAAAACAGCTCATGACAGCAGTGAAATACAGATTTTTGTGATCCTCAACAGACAGGTAATGACTACTTAAAGCTTCATAGTATCCGACCCCAATTGCTTTAAGTGTCCAGTAATTTCCTTGGAGTAAAAAATTATTTGTTCTCAGGGCCAATTTTCTCAAAGTCACAAAGCTCTTATAAAAACTTAAGCATAGCCATTATTCCCAGATACTGACATTTAGTAAACAGTGCAGCTAAACTTCTGATCCTCTCCCTTTAAGATACAACTAGGTCACCCACAGGGTTACAATTCAAGGAGTTGGGTTTTATTAAATTTGTTTTTACCTTTTCTTGAATCCTCTTGTCTTTCACTGCTGATACAAGTTTCCAAATTGCATGGATAGGAAGCTTTATGAAATAGGAGAAGACAAACTTATGCAGCAGATTATCCATGATTTAAGCAATTTCTGTTACTGCACAGTTAAAGAGGCTTCCCTGTCTGGAGTCTGAGATCTAAATGCATGTTTTCTGCCTCTTCCCAAAGATCGGTAGTCCTCGACTGTTGCACAATCCTTTTCTGCAGAGCAACTGGTGAAAATCAAAACATCAAATGCAGAGCCTGCAACAAACGACCAGCGTTGAAGTGCCACAAGGGCAGCGTGAGCTGGAAGAACTGAGGGGCAGTTCTACCAAACGCAAAGCATTTCCCTGATAGCATACTCTAACGGGCCTACTTCTGGTAAGAATATTCTGCTGCAAAAATCAAATAACAGTAACTAGGTTCTGCTTTTTCCTACCCCTCTCACTACAAAGAACAAATCCTAATGCCTCTTAAAGCTTGTTCAGCTGCAGTAAAGAGGTTAGAAAACTGCTGTTTCTAGCATATTCCCCCCTCCTCCTCAAGCTGTATTTCACCAACTGCACTGTCTGATTTCACTTTTGTTTCACACACAATCCTGTTATTTGGATTTCAGCCAGATTAATGCTTTCTTTCATTCTCCGCTTTCTAAACTGGAACTGCAAGGCACCAGTTACAGGGCATAACAATGTAAGCTCAGATAAAGCTTAGCTTGCAATTGGAGCCTTTGCCTTGAATCTTACGGGCAAGCTCATTTCCTTTCAAGTCATTACATTTCTCTTTCTGTGAGCCCTTCTCTACTTTGCACCTTTGATCAGCAGACAAGTAATAAGTGTTTGCCTGGCTTTTGTAGTGGATGGAAAAGCAGCAAAGCACATTTCCATCAATTATCATCCTAAATTCTTGAGGTTTTGAGTTATGGAAGTTCGGGCTGGGTTTTTTCCCCCCTTTGTTGTTGATCTTTTAAGCAGAAAAGTCCCAGAGAGGAGCTGGGTTCTTATTACAGCAAGGCAATTCAGTCCTCACTACAACTCCACAGCCATTGGAGATTAAGTCAAAGTCTTTTAAGTCTTTACTAAGGTGTATTTCTGTCTATAATAAATTATTTAGAGCTTGGCTAGTACTACAGAATTTGTCCTGAAGCTATTAAATACAGCTGCCAAAGACTTAACCAGGCAGAGCAACGTTATGGGCCTCCTGCACATCAACATCTGTGGGAGGCAAAAGAAATAATTTCTTTACCTGTCAGCACAGTTTGTGGAAAGTGATCCATGTAGTAGGGAAATAATACTGCTTTGCAGGACTCTTCTCCCACTCGTCCCTTCTAGGTCTCACAGCTATGAAAAAATCTTTCAATGGATCCAGGAAAGGATCCAAGACAGATTTTCATGTTTGTTTTCAGCGTTAGCTCATCCCACACTACTCGCGCATATCCTTCCCTTCAGGTTTGGAGGCTTGACACAGGCAACCATTCTGACATTTCATGCTTGGAAACCTGCCTTCAACAAATCTATTTTGTATTCCTAAATGACTGTTTGGCTGCTTATACTTCAGCCCATCTGTTTGGATGGCACCAGCCCTGCTTACAAGGTGATCTTCCAGTTTCACTTCGCTGCCCATCCAGAGACGCCAGCCAATTTTGGGCACTCGGCACAATACCTCTCCTGCCCTCACTTTGGTACAAAGCCCTGCTGAGTCAGAAACGCTGCTTCTGTGCTTTGTCAAATCTGTTGGCACTTGTGTGGCTCTGACCACCTGAACAGCAGAGGAAGACGACTGGAGTTGTCAGCACTGGGAAGTGCCAAGTACACTTGTTGCTGTGAAGCCAGGGGAATGTTATGAAGATCAGTTACACATCACAGCATGAGAATTTTAATTGCAAACACTCTGCAAAGCCAGGATCACCATAAGCAGAAGGACAAGGATATTAAAACCGAAGACACAAGTCACAAACATAGAGATTCAAGCAGGTGAAAGCATTGAGCTCCACTTCACTATAATGGTTCCTTTAAAATGGACAAATACCAAGACATACTTGTTTTGTATAACCTCTAACTTTTACCTAAGATCACAGTGTTATGATTTATGCCATTCACTGAAAAATCGTACCAGACTGAAGATGCTTCTTTGCAAAGTTCTGAAGCGCATGACCAAGCTTTTCCAGAAGGATGGACCACTTGTCAGTAGGCTTGTCTCGGGCTGGCCTAACATCAGTGCTTCAGCAGCCACGTGTACACCCACCACTTACATGCTGCATATTGGTACTTACTGAGCACAAAGGGAGGCATCTGCAGTAGTCCAGATGGCTGGAGCCTCGGAAGTGTAGGAGGACATCATCTGGTTGCTACATAACTTGGCCTTGCCCAATATCAGAATTCTACATTTTTTTTAATAGCCCCTTAAATTCCTTATTGAAACAGAGATGAAATAGTCAAGTATTAAACTGGCTTTCTTAATTAGAAAAACTTGCACTAACAAGAGTAAGTCAGTGGTATATATCACTAATGTTCTCCCCTCCTCTACCCCTCTTTAAGAAAGGCAGTAACAAGCCAAGGAAAGCAAAGACAGGCTTTCAACATACCATATCAGCTGTCAGAATGTTTTAGTTTAAGAGTTTTAGTGAAAAATTCTCTTTTCTCTGATTTAAAATAATGTGACAAAAATTTTCAAACAGGCGTTCTAACACCTGAAAGAACAGTTTCTTCTTCTTGTGCCCTGTGTTTTTATTAAAGAAATCCCCTGGCTCCTTATGCCATGATATATTTAAAAGGAAAAGAAAGAAATTTAAACACTTTAGCTTTACCTAGGAATGAACCCAATTTATACTAAAATAATGATCCATTATGTGTTCAGAAAACAGCAAACAACAGAGACTAAACCCCTCAGCTCTGGCATGGCAACTATCCAGTATCAACAAGAATAGCATTAACCTATTTGTTCAACTAATGCATGTGGTATCAGTCAAGGTGAATTTAGCAGTTCCCACGCAGCATTTAGACAACTCCTGCCCCATATTATAAAAATCTTTAATGACAGTAATAAAATATATCACTAGCAGCCAAAATGCACAAACAGTATTCAGATCCTGTTGTAAAAGAGGTAAATAATTCTCTTTTCACTGAGTGAAAAAAAATTCTAGAGCGAGATATGCATCTATATAGATATATGTGTATAGCTATATAGATGCATATACATATATATACACAAGACCCCCACCCTGAAAACACATATAAGGAGCTAATCAACAAATACAGAGGTAAAATTCTCTTTTCACTGAGTGAAAAAAATTCTAGAGCGAGATATGCATCTATATAGATATATGTGTATAGCTATATAGATGCATATACATATATATACACAAGACCCCCACCCTGAAAACACATATAAGGAGCTAATCAACAAATACAGACTATTTTACTACTCCCTGCAAGCTGCTAGTAATTGGACAGGTAGCAAGATGTAACACTTGCTCATCATGAGCTGTTTTGTAGTCTTTTCCTATCATCCTGGTGTCTCAGCCAGAGACCTTCATCTTCCAAAACCTTTCATTTCAAAGTTCCTTGGGCCAAGACTTCTCTATCCCAATGAAGCAATAGCTTTTGGATCCCTTAAGCATATCCGATATGCTTAAAGCAAGTATTCCATTTTGGGTTTGTGTACTGTCACAACAAGAGTTTGCTTCTTCCCCCATCTCCCCCCACCTTATTGCTTTGATAAATAACAATAATTCCAGCAAGGCTGTTAGTATAAAAGTTTCAGCTAATTTAATTTCCTGTTCTTGTGAGCAGGATATATTAGTTCAATTCTAGTTAAAATTCAATCCAGTTCCTTTTTTATTTTGAATGATGCAAACTCTATCTTCAATATGCATGACTGATTGATATTTTCTAAGATTTTAATGAAGCAGTATATTTTTAGTTCCGTGTCCAGTTATGGGCTCCCCGGTACAAGAAGGACAAGGGTATACTGGAGCAAGTCCAGCAAAGAGCCACAAAGATGATTAAGGGACTGGAGCATCTATCACAGGAGGAGAGACAGAGAGCTGGGACTGTTCAGCCTGGAGAAGAGAAGGCTCAGGGGGATCATCTTAATTTGCATAAATACCTGAGGAGGAGGAAATGAAGGAGCCAGACTTCTCAGCAGTGCCCTATGAAAGGGCAGGAGGCAATGGGCACAAACTGAAATACAGGAAGTTCCATCTAAACAGAACTATTTATTTATTAAACCACTGTAATAGTGATGAAGCACTGGAACCTCCTGCTCAGAAAAGTTGTGGAGTCTTCAACCTTGGAGATCTTCAGAACCTTACAATCAGTCCTGACCAGTCTGTTTCCTTCTGACTCTGCTTTGAGCAAGGGTATTGTACTAGATGATTTCCAGGAGTCCCTTCCAACCTCAGCTATTCTACAATTCTGTGAAATTACAAGCTATGACTATAAAACAGCACTAAGCACATGCAAATGGTATCATTGATTCTGCATAAAAATAAGTGCTTTTTAAAGAAAGTAGTTAAAAAAATGTCACTGGTTGTCATGGTTTAACCCGGCAGGCAGCCAAATACCATGCAGCTGCTCGCTCACTCTATTCCCCCGGTGGGGCGGGAGAGAATCGGAGGGGTGAGAGTGAGAAAAAACTTGTGGGTTGAGATAAAGGTAGTTTAATAGAACAGAAAAGAGAAAATAATAATAATAGAATATACAAAATGAGTGATGCACAATGCAATTGCTCACCACCCGCGCTGACTGATAACTGAGTAGCGATCGCTACTTCCTGGATCACGCCTACCATTCATATACTGAGCATGATGTCACATGGTATGGAACACCCTGTTGGCCAGCTGGGCCAGCTGTCCTGGCTGTGCTCCCTCCCAGTCTAGCAGAGGATAGTTGTCCTTGACAAGATACTTAGCAACAACTGAAAACATCGGTTTTCAGTTATCAACAGTTATCAAGAATGTTATCAACATTCTTCTCATACTAAACCCAAAACACAGCAGTAGGAAGAAATTTAACTCTCTCCCAGCTGAAACCAAGACACTGGTAAACTGATTCCCAAATGTACAGATTCATTGTTGGTGCAGTGCCAAAATATAATCTTTAATTTTACTGCAAGAAAGAATTTACCTGAGTTTTCATAATGCTTCTCAAACATAATACAGTACTCTTGCGTAGGGGCATTCACACAGAGACACAAATAACTATATATACTACAAGTTCTGTTGCAAATAGCTTACTTGGAACTGTTTAACCAGATGACTGGTCTATAACTCCGCCTAGACGCTGAAGTATTTTGAGATTTTTTTTCTGCCTCTCCCACATGTGCATGAAGCAGTTTGCTTCCCCTTTTCTTCCTAGGGACATCTCATTTCCCAAGTCATGGAAGCAACTGCCTGCAATGGTACCTCTGCTTTGCCAGGGCTCAATCTAGATGAAGTCACTCTTAGAAAAGAAAGACCACAGCTCTAAAAAAAAGCTTAAAGGCAGCAGCAGTTTCTCAAAACTTCTTTCCTTGGTTATGTTATTCATGTTCACCAGCCTTCCCCACCAAGCAGAAGATACTGTTAATTCAGTTTTGTAGCTGGTAGGAACAGGTTAATAAGATGGTAGACAGAGGCTGAGACTTCTACACTTATGTCCTGCTACATTTTCCATGACCAAAGCAGCTCCCTCCCATTGCATTTTGCCAAGTACAGGAATGCATCAGAAGTTAGCATCAATGGATCAGGTGCAGGGTGCCTGATTAGGTGCCACGTGGCTGAGAGGCAGACTGTCAGTGGAGCACACTGTGCTCGTGTGCCTCTCAGAGGCTGTGTACAAATATCCATCGGCTCTGCATCGGTTTCAGAAACTTTATTCCTTTACCATCCAACTCTGAGGTCACAATTAAAGAGTTTATTTCACATGGATAACAGGTTGAAGCTTTGCACTTGCATTGCCACACTAGAAACACAGAACAGATATCCTTATGGCCACTGTCCTACAAATGACCTCCCTTTTACTCTCTGTACAGCCAGGAAAGCTATTTGTCTTTTTAAGGCTCCATGGTATTAGGATTTGTGCCCCATTTGTTACCCACTCTCCTAAGTTCTTCTCTGCATTACCGATCTCTAATCAGCAGCCTTCCCATTTTATAAAGCGTCACCCTCTAGTGCATTGTTTAACATTTATCTAAATTAAAAATCTCACGCTATTTAAAATTTGCCTCTTATTCTAAAAAATCTCTTGATCAATCATTCTGTAGCTACAGCCTGGCCTCTACAAATTTGATCAATGCGTGCTTCATTTTCTCTTCCAGATTGTTTAATAGAAACCTTAATTAGTGTTTTCATTAATTAATATCAGACCCAATACTGATCCGGAGATATCCCATTTGATAGCTCCCTTGCCACTGGTGTTTCATTGTTAACTATTCTGACATTGTAGACCAAGCAATTCTGTATTTTTATTACAGGATTATGAAGCAGAGAAAGGCTTTTTTCCTACCAAATTCTTCCTGAAGGAGCTTCACACTGATAGCAACAAGAAGCCGTGGTAGAGTTAGATAACAGAAGTCCACCATGTTTTATTTGTCAACTAAACACATAATATACTGCAGACTATTAACTTCGTCTCAACAGAAAAGATCAACTAATTATTCACATATGTCCCAAAGGAGCATGAAAACATTTTCCTCGCTATACTGATGGACCGTGGGTTAGTTTTAGGGTGCTTGAGAGAGCAGTAGGGCTAAAAAGGCCAGGCTGAAGTCCGCTGCTTGTGAACCTGGCAGCCAGCTGAGCTTCTCACCTCTAACTCTCTCTCATCCAAAGTCCAACACGTTACATCCCCAGAGTCTTGTCTGCCTAACACAATTAATCTTCCTATAGAGTTGTTGTGCAGTAACTATCCTCAGATTTGCCTTCAAACACAGGAAATCAGGTAGCCTATCCAAAAACCCACTAAGCTCCTAGCCAGCAGAAAATGCTTGAGGGGGACAAGAAGTATTGCAACAAAGGGGGCCTTTTCTCATTAGCCTTCCTTTTCTCAGCCACACAAATCTTCTAGCTCTGAAGAGGACTCATCTGAATGTTTTCTGTCTCTTACTCAGAAGATTCCTCTGCAAAGGCACTTTCACAGGAGGTTTGCCTCAGGGGGAGAACACTTACAGTACAGTCCTGGTCTTTAATGGGTCCACTTTTTTAAGACATAATCGGAGACATACAAGGTCAGAGCATCAAGAAAACCCTCTCTTATTTAAGTACAAGCTTTACAGAAATTGCATACTGGACATGAAAGACTAGATCTGCAGATGTACTTAGGGATAAGAGACCCATTCTTGCTAGGAGCTCCATAAGAGCCTTTAGAAATCTAATTTTTTTTTTTTTTTAAATCTTATCATAAGAGTTATAGTAAGAGCTAGAAGTGCTGCTTGCTTTTGAGATATCTTCCTCTTCTTCACACCTAAACAAGACGAAGGTCTTTCTCAAACTGAGTCTGATTCCAGCAATTCACCCTTAAACACTTGGCACTAGCTTTTCAAAATATTTCTCACATAAGACTAGGGAAGGAAATTCAACATGCATTCTGCCAGATTTGACATACAATTTTCTCCTTGAAATTAAGGAGACACTTCACTAAAGTGGAAGTAGCACCTTCTAGCAACTCAACTTTTCTCCTCAAACTTGTTGCACAATATACTCTGCTGTATTTCCTTATGGCTTTATACCTATGCAAAACTGTTTTCTAAACATAGCTACCATTCTCAAGATAATTCAACGGCTGAGAACCAAAAATAACTAACCTTCTTTCCCATCTTCTCATGGTCTGTAATTCTTCTTTTCCTTTTCCGAAGCCCTCCCAAATGTTCCTCGAGGAACATGTCCCTTGATAAGACTGCTACAGACCACAGAAGAAGGCAAGGGGATTGCAATACTGGCTTTATAAGGGCTCACCTTGGTGCCCCTTCCTCTCCCTTAAAGAGACCTAGCCTAGCCTATGGTTTAAGGAGAGTACTGCTAGGTAATTCTAGATTTTTTCCTCTTGTCTTTGTGAAGATCTTAGATTTGAGGCTGGTGAACTAAGCAAGCAAGGAGAGAAGATACTGTAAGTGCCTGAAATGTGACTTATCCTAGAGTGGAGAATGTGAATTCTGCCAATCCTGCCAATGACAGGGTATAAAGGATCTAATTGAAAGCATATATGTAATTTGAAAGCTGGTGGAGAGTAAGGACCAAGTGCTAGGCACCTGAATCTCCAGGTGCAATTAGTAGTTCAGCTGCTTAGCATCTACTGAAAAAAACCATACCCTACTTTTTAAGGTCTACCTCCCAGGCCAGTTCATTTCTCTATTGATCAGATAAAAAGAAGAATGTGTTGGAAACCTACATACAACTAAAATGAAGAATCAGCATGAATTTAGAATAAAAGCTTGGCCAACAGGCTCTGAATTTCATGTGTTAAATTGGCAAACGCCTGACTTGAAGAATGGTATTTGAAAGTAAAAAGACACTCAGAAAATGGATTCTGGAAAATTATGTCTGGTTTAGACTTTATCTGTTTATATATCAAAGGACACGCTTCCTAGTAGCTGCATGTCAATCTGTTCTTTCTGCTTTGTACACACTCTAGAAATTATTTTAGGATTGAATTAGCCGTCAGTTTTGGATAGCCTGGATCTCTAGTGCAGAGGATATACAGCCACTTCAAAGACATCAAGCAGAAGGTATTGCTCACATTATGAACAGATGATCAAAAAAGTATTCCTAGAGAATGAGATGAGGCAGTATTATTTTCTATTTTAGAAACTAAGGATGTGTCTAATTGGGAGCACCCGTAGCCAAACGTATCATCATCTCACAAAAAAACAGCTGCAGAAATGCAAAGACATGAGACAGACGATGGTCATGAATAGTCATACAAAAGCTTTTATATGAAGAAGGATTGAAAAGATGCAAACTGTTTAGAGCAGGCAGGAGACAGACACAGAGGGAAATAAAAGACAGTACAGAAGAACAAGGTACAGCAAAGAAGGGCTGAGCTCTTATTTGATTTTACCTTACACAGGGGAAGAACCAAGGCACAGCACATCTGAAACGCAGGAAAGAAGTCTTTTTTTTTTTTTTAGATTTTCCTTTGAATAAAATAGGAAGTGATTAAAATGTGGAATTTTTTTGCTGCAGGTCATCTCAGAGGTCAAATGTTACTCAGATTCAAAAGAAGATTGGATAAATAAGCATATAATGGGAACATTCATTAGAAAAAGTACAGGCTGGGATATCAAACTGTATGCTTCAGGGCATAAGTCCCTCATCAACTCTAAGGAATTAGAAACCAGACTTTTATAAGCAGTTATCCTGGCAGACAGGGAAAATGTTGTTAATTTATTTATAATGCTTTTGACCCAAAACACACGGGGAAGATATAGACGCAAAAGGAAATGTGACTAGAATTCGCAAAAATACAAATGAATCAACATGTGATGACTTATGAGGAAGAACCCCAACTTACTCTTTAGAAAAACGAAAGGGATGAAACATCAGTTCATCAACCAGAGAGAAACAGAGTGAGGTTCTGAGGTTAGGCCCAGTAGGGTGGAAATATGAGAAATATGAGCAGACCAGAAAAGTGCTCCAAATTTTTGAGTGGAAGAGAAAAATGCATCACAGTTATAAAGAGGGTGAAACAGAACTGCGGCATATTGAGGAGATGAATAAATGGATTTTTTATTAAAACAAAAATTACAGTGAACCAAATTACAGAGCAAATGCAATATTAAATGTTTAAAAGTTTTGTTAATATAAGTTGATGCTTTACTGAGGGAAGCAATTTGTCTAAATGATTTGCTATATGTATTTTCTTATCCTGAACCTGGACATGGTTCAATTCTAGCAGAGGCGGAAGGTAACATAGAAATGGTCCTTCCCCAACAGCACTGAAACTTGTTGACAGGAAAGGGTGATGAAACTTGAATTATGTGTTTTGTGCACAGAAATGATCATTCATCAGGGCTGCTTGACACTAGCTTCCTTTGACACTGAATTCTCAAGGAAGGAAGGCAGGAAGAGAAAACCTGCCACCAATTTTCTGTCTCATGAGGCAAATTAGATTAATAGATTCCAATTGCAGATTATGCTGTGTTATTAACTTCTCTTAACTCTGACCACTGCATATGTTGATAGACAATCTGTTAGTAGCTGGAGTGATCTTCTTCATTATACTAGCTTATGCCCTCAGGTGTGTCCTAGGCCATGTTTCAGCCCATGCCATCTTATTATCTTCTCCTGTTTGAAGTCAAAAGAACCTCCTGGCAAACTTCTTCTACAGACCCTGGGCAAGACATGTCTTAGTCACTTTACCATCGTTATTGGAGTTCATTGAACAGCCATGTCCATATATACCCCTAACCTTTGTGTTTGGCATGGTAACCTTCAACCTCATACATTCTTGTAAGAGAATCTCTATGAAGGTATAACTGAATTATAAGATCCATGGTGCTGTGTGATCAAGCATAATATTACTGTCAGACCTACCACTTTTTCTCTCAGTGTGTGGGACCACACGTACTAGATTCACATGGCAAAGAGGCAAGCAGGCAATGTGATGGGGGGTAACAGCTGGGGTGTGTGCCTGTGCCCCACAGCTAAAGGTGCACAAAAGACACAGGTGCACAAAACACCAACCTTTCATCACCTACTCCATGCTTAATGGTCAATGGATCACAGATTGGGTCAACAACCTGGTCATGGCATGTCAGACCTGAGAGTGGGCTACAGACATTGGTGTGGCACAGCAAAGGAGTGAGATATAAAGCTAAAAGATAGGTAGCTGTGAGCCATGCGGGATATGTGGGCTGGGAGGGCATGGTCTCACCAGCCAGGGCCAATCCTGCTGCCCTCATGGAGGGAGCAGGTCAGGCTGGAAAGGGGCAGCCAGGCACAGCCTGGAGCCCAGGTCATCAGGCAAGTCCATGGATGATGAGGCAGTTCCAGGGTCGGGCTGGGAAGCTAGTTCATGGGTCAGGGTCAGTGCATGCATCAGCAGGGTCCACAGCCAAGCATGGGCATGGCCGTGATGCGGCTGCAATGTAGATTGGTTGGGACCCAAGGACCAGAGCCTGAGCTTAAAACCAGGGTGAACGGGAGGTGGGGAGGGACCTCACTGAGTCCCCCCATCTCTCTCCCTAAGACCACCAGCTGCAAGGGCCCTAGACTGGCCCTGAACCCAGGCAGCCAAATCCCTAGAAGGGGTGGGGGGTGCCCCCAGGGCTCTGACACGAGGTGAGAGATTGTCCTCACCCATTTCTGCCAAACAGAAGGAGTATTGTTGTGTTCTTGTATCACAAGTTACAGTTCTGGGGGTTCTCTTTGTAGGTCCCACCATTTGCCTTAAGCGATTCGTAAGAGCTGCCGGTCAGAGTACGTGTCCATTGAGACCTGCTTCCTGCAATGGCTTGTAGCAGATGCACAAAGAACCGACTAAGAGCAAAGCAGGCACATAGGGGTGCTTCCCCGGGGTACTTTCATCAGCTTCCAGCAATCTGCAGGTCAAGGATTTCCTGCACCAGAAGTGGTGTCTTTAGGTGTAACAGCCCAGATGAATTTTTCGTGCATGAATTTATCTAATTCCTCTAAAAGCCCATATAAATTGCTGGCGCCCACAGCATCCTGTAGCAATGAGCTCCCCTTCTTAGCTTTCCTCCGTCTGTTGAATTCCTTTATGAATCACTCCAAAAAGAAAAAAACCTACATATATGTGTAGCTAAATTACTGCTGAATTCTTATGGGTAACTGAGAACGGACCTTGATCTGGTATACCTATAGAAGTATCAGTTGCTTTGAATGATTTGATACTACTGTGTTCATGTGCAAATATAAAATTACAGGCTCAGAGATACTAGTAAAAAGACTCTTGGGAAGAAATGATACAATGTGTTTGGGTTTTGTAAAATCCGGTAGCCAAAACTGAGCAGATTAAAAGGGAAAGTAAAGGGCATGTTAGTCAAAATTTTATTGCATAGAGATATCTCCAGAGATTAAACGAGCAGAGCAATCACAGTGTCAGTGCCATTTATCACCGAGAGAAGACTCGGCGTTCCCACTGTAACCTTGCATTTCTATGGAAGAAGGCCTTCTCTTGGCTTTCTCCCCGTTATAATCAATATGATACACCGAATATGCACAAATGTTGTTTCCAGACTCTATCAAGTTTTCATGATAGAGAAACAGTACAGAATTTGTCCGTCAGAAAAGGACAACTCAACCACTTTAACCTAAATATCATTTACCCAATGGCACAATTGTCCCACTAAGTCACTTCTGTCAGGTAAACACAGCAAACAAAGACTATCCTATAGAGCAACGTGTCATGAATATTGTCAACAAACACAGAGTAATTTTGACTGAAATGAAAAACAGAAATTCCCAGGCACTAGAAAAATAACTTTCTAGGTAAATCATGGGCATATGGTCTCTACTGTCAGGGAATTCACTCTGAAATTACATTCCTCCCTCTTCAGCATGAAATTCTGATTGTACTGAAAATAATGGAAATGCCCTTATCGATTTTACTGAGAGAAGGTCTTAAGCCCAGACTTTTTAAAGCATTAGTCCAGAATAGCATTTACCAAGTTACTCCGCTTACAGCCTCCCTTTGGAGCTTGCAGACGGGTGGGAAGTGCTTTGCCCTCACTTAACCTGCAGCCCCCCAGGTTGTGAGTCCGAGTTTCCATCTGGAGCAGCTGAGCTATTGATACAAATTAGCAAATCACAAAATTCAGCCCAACATTAAAAAAGTGATCTTGCTTCCTGTGAAATGAGTTGTCTTCTCATTTCACATGAGATGGTGGGCGAAGGTCAGGTCTGTGTAACCACTCCTGAATTTTTCCAAGTCTTCTCAACTCTCTGACCAATTTAAAGCATTAATCTTCCACTAGGCAACAGAAGGGACAGGTTGGACAAACAAGTTTCAGTATGCATCGTGGCAAGTTCCCCTGAGAGCTTTATCAGCTGTTTATTAATGGTTGAGGAGAAGGTTGATAGAAACAGCTGTGCAGAGAGATTAAATATATTTCCCATGCTGACATACATACTGACTCGAGTTCACAAAAACCTCATAAAGTATTAGCTGTAAAGAAGTATCTATCGAGGCTGGTCTTTAAACAGATTACACTTCATTTTGTCAATCAGGATCTTTCATCAGAAATAAAACAGGTAGAAGTAAATGAGAGTTTATAGACAAATCCCTTGCCTCAAAATTTGCTGCTTTTACAAACATTACACACAGCTACTACAAGAAAGGTCATGGAAAGAATGAAATTTGGATGAATGGACTGCAGACAGCAGCAGTAAACATTTCTGTTTGCCCTGGTAGCTTAACAGTGTGTGTAAAAGGACCAGAGGAATGCAGGGGAAGATCTCTCATCCTTACTCTTACTACTCTGGAGTGAATGGTGCAAGGTGGGTGCCAGGGAACACCTACTTGCAAATGCCTATGTATCAAAGAGTTGTAAAGCAAATGGATAGAAAGGACCTGTAGAAGTTACCTAGTTGAATGCTTCTCAACAGTTTTTCACCACTGGCTCATCAGATCTTAGATGGCACATTTACCGAACGATTTAAAACCACGTAATGTTAGCGAAATATACAGCCAAATGTAAGCAAACAAATGAATAAAAATGACAGCAAAAATGCTAAAGTATGAATGAACACATTTCAGCCCACACGTTGTTTAGTTATACAAGAAAACAATTATGACAAAACCAAATAAGATATATTTTTCTTTGCTTAAAGTTTGGCTTGTTCTTCAACTAAAAAAGGCTGAGAAACATTGACATAGACTATTGCTCTGTCCTAAATTTTGTGTATGTTAATCCTCACAGCGTTTGTTTGCTCTATAACCAAAGACTTTCAGGGATGGAAATTACACAACTTCCATGAGCAACACATGGACCAATCTAGTGGTCGGTTGAGTTGACTGAGTAATCTGTTGATTAAAATGTGGCCCCTGTGATTTGTTCATCCAGCAATTTCTTAAAAAAATTAAAATAAGAATATAAAAACTATGTATAACCCATGTTCTTTCATTCTTTGCTGGAAAAGAGCACTCATTTTCAGAGAGAATTAAACAAGGAATAACTAAAAACTAGACATAAAAGACTGAAATCTTGAAAGTCGTTAGCTCCTGAGACAATTTTAATGACCTTACTCAAAACTGCCCTTAAAGTCTATAGAAATGTTGGGGTACTAGGATTTTAAATCAAATACCCAGGAACTAGCATTATATGATACTATGGCATTAGCAGATCTTATGATACTAGGCTTTCACATCTGCAGATCCTTCTTACTCACAAGATCTGAAAGGCGGTTTGACAGTATTATTCTAGTTCCTGTCTATAGGTATCAGAGAAAAATGACTGTTGCAGTTGCAAAGCTGGCCGAGCCTGTTCAGAAAAGGCTTGGCATGGGAGTAGAAGTGATGCTGTACCTCAGGAATTAGGGATCACATGCTCCTGTTAGTAGCACATGAAAGTGTGCAGCAAAATGTTACAAAACCTGCCTTCTAGTCTTAAGCACAAGCCAAGGTGTCCCATCTGGTATGCCAGGCCAAGCCAGGGATCTGCATGCTGCTGCGCAAGAGTTGCCAAGAAGCGCAAATGAAGGTGTGGTACGCAGGAGGTAGGTGCTGCTGGTGAAAAAGCAATTTGCTATATGGCGATATTATTCCTGTAACAATGCAGTAAAAGTAGCATAAATGGTCATCTCTGGGAGGCAATATTGTGCTATAAAACCAAATCCCTTACTCTCCAGAGAACATAGCTCATCTTGCCTGAGAAAGTCCATCACTTTTTTTTGCTTAATTGTCAAAATCAGCTGTGAAGTTCTTGGTTGCAGGTATCTGGGTTTGAATGTCTAGAGGCTGAGAAGAGGCACAATCAGTGGAGATTCCTCCTTCTGGAATTCATTCTTCCGTCTAACACAGTGCTGGCGCTTTGACTGAAGCAGGCTGTGAAAGATAGATTATATCAGTATAGTTTCAAGATATATGTTTGTTTGTTGTGTGCACACGAATATGAATTAATACTACTTTAACTTGCTTCAGCACTACTGGAAGCAAAGATTTTTTACTCAAAGATTCTCTGCATGTAGGTAAGGACCAACTTTTACTCTTCCTTTTATATAAAAAAGGAAGATAATTTTCTGTCAGTTTAGCTTACTGGACATGAGATGAAAGATAATCAAACGGCTAGTGATTAAGGATGGTTAAGACGCAAATTATTAGATATGAAAAACGTTTTTTCAAATAATCCTCTGAAACCCTTCAGTGCAAGGCTTCAAGGCTGAACTAAAGGTTGCTCTGCATTCTATGTAACCTTAGTTTGTGAACCTCAATTAACCAAAAATCCTTCTTAAGCAAACATGTTAATGTCCCTTATTAATCATATTGAAAATTCCCTCAAGCATCAAACCACTTGGTTACCTGAAATTGTTCTATGGCCACTTTCTGCATACAGGTAATCAAGCATATGATACAGTACAGATGACAGATTGTTATTTTACCTAGTAACTCCAGAAATGAGCACTAAATTGGAAGGAATACTGTAGCACGATTATCTAAAGCTATAGATAAAGTGAAAAGAATTTCTATTTTCAAGACCATGCAGCTCCTAATGACCGTTCTAAATTATTCCTTACTCCTCATGAGAAATGTCTGGCCTACAGAATTACCATGTTAGCCTTGACACTGTGGGCTAATTAGATGTTAACCGTAACAGCTCAAAAAGGAAAAAGCCTTCTTCCAACATTAATTCTTAAGAGGATCGTTTGAAGAATTTGTACGGCAAACTGTTCTTGTGCACAGTGCTCAGAGGAAGCCAGAGAAACACCAGCATTGCAGATAGTTTCCACTCAGCAAGAAAGCTGAGCACTCTGAAAATCAGGATTCTGCCAAACCTGGGTCTGCAATGGTCACGCATCTCTTTTAGAGAAACACCTGTATTAAATAACAGTGCCCAGGGACCATGACCATTTTGCTGACTTAGCTGAGAAAAGCAATCTTCCCTGTCCCAGGAGACACTGATGTGGAGACCTTCCCTGCCTGCTGTTCTGAAAAGCAACTACAAATTCCTTCTCTTAGCTATTGCTTAGGGGTTTTTTCTGTCAGTTTTTTTTCTGTCACTGGTATAGTAAAAACCTTTTAACCAGGACATCTCCATGGATGCTAATTTAGCACAATTATACTTAATGACAGTAAAACTGCTTAACAGGGATATATTCATTCAGTGACACAGGGAGTTAAGTATTAGCAAGCTCTTAAATCAGTGTGAAATGCCAAACTTCACTTCCATCACAAACAGAGGTTCCAGTAATAGTAAGGAAATAAATGCCAAAGAAAAAAGAAATGCTGTGAATAATCTCCTTATTGCTGTAGTTTTACTTTGGTGGGTACTTTATGCCATGGCAAGTCTTTTCAGAAGCATTTTTGTCTCTCCTTATCAGGATAGCAGTTTAATTGAGTTGGCTGTCTACCAGTTCAGAGGATTCTACTGAATTAACGTTCAGATTTGCTTAGCTTTAGCTAATCAGATGTGCAGGTGTGGTGTTCCTGCAGGTCTTTCAGTTAGAAAAACAAAGCTTATATGTTGAACAGTATAGGTTAGAACAACGAAAAAGATATGTTGCAGATATTATATGTTCCTTAGTGTACCAGACTGCTTTTCTTCCTTTTAAATTTTGTATCACTGTTACAAATCACTATCGGAAGAAATCTATGTTTTGTTTACATTAAATGATCATATATGTATAAACCAGATGTTTAGATTAAGAAGAAGAAAATAAGAAACTAAGAAAAGAAGTCCTCAATAAATAAGAGAAAAGTGTCTAAATCATTATTAAAATTGCCTAGCAGCTAGGATTGCTGGTTTTTTCCAGCGATACACCACCAATCCAAATCACTCTAGAAATAAGGGCACAAGCCTAATTTCCATTTATCCCTGCATTTTATCTTCATGCCACAAAAACAGAGGAAGAGATGTCTACTGAAGGAGGGGGGGGAGAGAAAGAAAGTAGAATAAATTACTTCTAGAAAGGAATTAATTAACAGTTGATGAGTAGCTTTACTTTCAGCAGCCCACATGTAATTTGAAGACCTAAAGCCAAACCTGGCTTTTCCTGGCTGACCTTTTTTTAGGGTGTGCAAGAACAGGATGGTCCTCATCTTTCTTCAAACACCTACTCCTGCCCCAGGGCGCTCAGGACCCTGACTCTTGTACTGAAAGTGTGAGGCGAGAGGATTTCTACTGCTATGGCCAAAGATGAAGTGGACGTAGTGCAATAAAACCCTGCCTGTGTCATTGTCCCCCACTTCCATGCCCACCCTCCCCATGCCCACTACAGCTCCAAGGAAAAGGCAAGACGTCTGTGCCTGAACACAAACCCTTTCCCGCCAAGTCTTCTCCCTGCCTCAGCAATCCTCTGTACTCCCCACTTCTCCATTCTCTGCCCTGCATACTCTTGACCAGCCCGGGATAACAAATAACAAAATAGAACCCATTAGTAGGGTTTTTATGCAGAAAAAAAATCATTTCTAGCAAAGTTTCTGATTTGCGATGATATATTTCAGATAACGAAAAGGACTGGGAGGAAGGGGTACATCATCAAGACTTTGTTTTGTGCTTCTTGAACCTCAGAGTTCTTTTCGTCTTTTATGGTAGATTTTTTGTTTTCCTCTTGTTGGTCACTAAGCTCTTCCAGTGAGGATATGGAATTTCCTTCCTACACAGGGACATCCTGTCTTTTGGCATTTTTTGGAGTAAACATGCAGGCCCAGCTCTGCATCACTCAGTGAGGCTCTTAAGATACCACTGCCTTCATCAGATAATGGCCTGTTTTTGTTGGCTACATCACAGAAATAATTTTTTGAAGTATGTCGAGGCTAGAAAGTAACCAGCTTTAGCTACAAAGACAGATTTCTGTGTGTCACTGTCTTCAGAGAAGGAATAGGATTATTTTGCACTCAAGCTCTCCAGTTGCTTAGAAGTTGGCTGTATGCTCTTCGCACCTGAGCCTTTCATCTTTCTTCCCTTGTTTTGCCATGGCTTCTTTTAGGACCCATGTTGCGCCAGACCGCTCCTGAGAAGAAGGTTACACCTTGGCACATCAGCTCCAGAAGCTGTAAAAGTGTAACAGCACTGATGGAAATTTCTTACTTTCTAAAGTACACAGCAAACTGTATGCATTACTCAAATAAAAAAGATTCCAGCCTTCCTGTAGTGATAGGACAACGGGCAATGGTTTTAAACTGACAGAGGGAAGATTTAGATTGGATATAAGGAAGACATGTTTTATGATGAGGGTGGTGAGACACTGGAACAGGTTGTCCAGAGAATTTGTGGATGGCCCATCATTGCAAGTGTTCAAGGCCAGGCTGAATGGGGCTTTGAGCAACCTGTTGCAGTGGAAGATGTCCCTGCCCGTGGCAGAAGGTTGGACTAGATGATCTTTAAAGGTCCCCTCCAACCCAAACCATTCTATGATTCTATGATTCTTGTTACTCAAATCATATTTCAGAATACTTACAGTATGGAAATGCCCTAAAGAAGTAGAAAAGCATGACTTTCCCGTCTAATACAAAATTATGGAAACTTTCTAGTAAAATAGGAAGGCATACGTACAAAAGATCAGCATGGAATCCTAATATAAACTATATAGGATCTCCAGAATCTTTTCTTCAGCTGAGTTTCTGAACTCCCTGCCAAGCTGTAAATAATGTAAACAATCTCAAACGATGAACACGGTTCACGTTATTTGCAAAAAGAAATGGTGATTTATTATTTACAAGAAGATCTAGCAAATAAGTAGTAGATGTCAACTCACGGGTAGTTTTGTCCATACTGACAGGTTGCTGAGGGTATATACACCAATTTCATTCTTTAGTTTATCCTGGTTTGATTTAATTCATAATTGACAACTGCATTTGCGTTTTTTATATTTGCAATAAAATACTGTGCAAACAAAATTTGGGAGCATACATGCAGCAAGTCTTGTATCAACACTGACCGGCTGCCAGATTTGGAACTGATTCACTGATTAGTTTGAGAGTGATTAATGTGAGTGCTTAACTTAAATCCCTGATTTAAAGACATTTATGGAAAGAGAATTGACAGCATAAATAGCACTTCAAAGTGCTACAACTGTTCCTTCCATGGACTCTGCTTTTGTGAAGTGTGTGGGTAAGCTTTTGCTCAGGTACAACATGCCATAAGGTGATGATGTTCAGATGCCAAATTTTTCAGCCCTTCTTGCAATAAGAAATGATAATTGTTAACAGGTTTTCTGAGCAAAAAGTGGAAGAAAAACCACTTTTTTTTCACCTGAAAGGAACACCAAGAGATGGCTGAATAGGGTACAACGGTTAAATTTTTTATATACCCACACTTGGAATTTCAGCGTGCTGTATGTACACTAGTTCTAGTCAGAACATGACAAGTAAAATTGTATTTTGGGTTCAGGTAATAAAAGAAGTCCCTGTAGAGAGTCCAACGGTTTGCTGGCGCAAGCATTAACTAGACTAGAAGCTTCTCCCAGCACTGTCATGTCAGACCTGGATTATATTCCAATTAACAACTGAAGGGAGAAGTCCTCCAGACCTCATCATTAGTCCCTCCAAAGCAGCTCCACCTTGGTTTGGACTGAATTGAACCCTATGGAGTTGGTATGTAGAATCTACTCAGAAACCATTGAGTAGAATGGATTCTGGCCCTTTATTGCCTTCTGCCAAGGGGAAAAATTGATTATAATGTTAATACTTGACTAGTAGGCACATACAATAGTGTAATTTTGCTGGGCTCATTCACTGTTCTTCAAAAACACAAAAAGCACACGTTCTTGTTCCTTAAAAAAAAGAAAAAAAAAAGAAAAAAAAGAAAAAAAAAGAAAAAAAAGAAATTGCTCTGCAAAAACTTTTTCTTCTTTTGAAATAAGCTCATGGCAATCTGTCTTCATTTAAACTGTAAGGGATCTGGCTTCGGTCCTGGAATAGACTCTGGTTCCTTTTAAAACAGCTCCTAAACACATTGAGCTGCTTTTTGGAATTTATGAAGCAGAACACAAATCTAAGAGCTGGCAACATTTAATGGTAATGAGGCAATTCTTACATGAGAGAGTTCATTACAGGATCAGCTCATGATGTTTTCCAGCAGCTGGAAAATGGAATCTTTTGCAGGCTGGGAATGAAAAATCTTGCTTTAAAATTATCTTGTGTATACCCCAATACACCATTAGTTTAAAATGGAAGCATAGCAGAATTCATCCTGCTGCTTCTAATGTGATGGGCTTTTTACTGAAGGAAGAAAATATGTTTTCCTCGTACAGTGCTGCTGCGCCAGCTGAGCTGCAGCACGTGGGGGAGAGCGGGCCCTGTCTGTGCTTTGCTCCTCTGCAAATGTTTTGAGACGGTCAACCCTGCTCTTGCACAAGGCAGAAGCTCTCCTTGTATTCAAAGAGCACAAGGACGAGGACTGTGCCTGGCTCTGTGGTGCAAAGAAAAGGCATTTTCTTACAAAGGCAGGATGAGTTGCGATATGCTGTTTTTCAAAGTGACTGTATTGGTTGGCCAGTGGATGCTACTACAGTAGAAAATCCAGTTGTTTAGCTTCTCATTTTGCATTTTTTTCTGGTGGTGTGCAGCGTGCATGCTGAGAGATTCTCTAAATGATCCAGGGCTGCAAACACAATCATCCCAAAACGTGCAAGTCCCATGGGAAATATTTTCCCTCTAGGTTGCTCTCTGCTGCTCTTCAAAGTATTATTTTCCAAAGATACTGAGAGGACTATTTCACTTCACTTGCTACCTGAACACTGTCCCCAAGTTTAAAAGAGACATAAATCAGTTAAAAGCAACAGAAGGACAAAAAAACATCCCACTCAGCCTTTTTAAAGACTGCAGAAGCCCAGAGGACACCTAGAATTGAACCTCTCTGGAGGCATCCAGTCACTCCAAGTCAGCTGCAGCTTCCCACCAGTTACTGAGCTGGCTCCCACAGTCGATGGTGGTGTAGAAGGGAACGGTGAAGACCAGTCGATGCTGGTTTAGAAGGGGATGGTGGAGACCAAGGACAAAAGCTGATTCCCCCTCTTAAGTCAAGCACTCAGTTCCCCAGCCGGCCGAGGGAGCTGGCTGTCATCACTATCTCCCTCCTCATAAGGCATTATGCAAGGCTCAAATATGCCTTAGGAGTGAGGCCACAGAAAACACAGTTGGGGAATCAGGAGGGGTGTGGGGAGAGAACGGAGATGAACTGTAACTCACAGGGATTTTTAAAAGAAGGGCCTCTATAAGAAGGAGCTGCGCATACTTTCTTGCAGAGGCTTGCAAACCTTACAGTAGCAGCCTTACTGAAGTCAACAGATAGGCAGGCTGGGCACAAACAGCAATGTGAGTCAACGCCAGCAGTTACCACCATACTCTTTATTTGTTGTCTCAGAAAAATGAATTACAAGGAACTATATAAGTTAGGTAACAAGCAGCATTTTTTTAAAACAGGTGGATTGCGGGGGCAGAAGTCAAAGCAGCTTGAAAACTCTGGACTGG
>NW_009203738.1:38655-41519 GCF_000690835.1 Fulmarus glacialis
GCTGAACCAAGATTTTTTTTTTCTTCAGACAGAAGATGTAAAAGGAAAAAAAAAACCCACACAAAAAAAAAAGCTGGCAGGAAAAGAAACAGGTATCCCAGCTGCAAAGGAGGCCAAACCGTGAGCTAGAAACAGACTGCTGAAGGAAGATACCCAAGTAAGTCAGCCAAGTATTTATTCTGATTCATACCAATGCTTGGCCCAAAGCCCCAAACACTTTAAAATATACTAGAACAACAGTAAAAGTATGAATGAAAATGCAACTTCAGCTTCAGATTAATTTTATAGCAGCTTAAAATTATTGTTGTCCTTTAAACCACTAATGGTCTGAATTTAAGAGACAAGTGAAGTAAGGACCAGTAAGCACTGAATGAGGCATGAGAGAGAGACCGAGAGAAAATATCCTCCAATAAACCAACACCAGTAGCTTTCCTGGTAAGTGTTTTTTGTTACTGAGACAAAAAGGCTGTAATTCTTGGCCTACAGCTCAACCAGGACATACAGGTTTGCAGCAAGTTTCTGGCTGAATTTTTGCTTCTCTCTACAAGAATTCAAACTAGCTGGTAGCAGCAATTTCTGTCCTGAAATCCAATCTATAGCTCTAAGAGACTATCATGTTGTCATGGCTCAGTGAGACCAAAAAAGAATTTCACTGGTGTTTGCAAATAGAGTAATACGGCTGAAAGCCTGGGTATGCTCTTCTGTGCTGGAGAAGATATAATTTAACACTCTTGGACCCAGTTTTACCCTCATTATAGGCAACTGAGAACTTCCCAGCAAAGTCGGTGGGCAGAAATCAGACCTCTTACTGTGACCTGACAGACATATCCTGCTACATAGGAGAATGTGATTTACCCTGCATGCTAAAAAAGTTATTTTTTAATAGTTCTATAATATCAGGGATTCTTTAAAAATATAGGACTGGCATATTAAGATGCATAAATGACAATGGATCAATATGAAAAATGCCGAGAGCTCAGAAAAGTTTCAAAATCTTTTGGTGAACACCCTCCCACTCCTGGATGCATTAGAGGTGCTTTTCTTGAAGCAGTGGAGAGAATAGAGCGAAGGAGAAAAGCCTGAAAATGGAGGAAAGGAAGCAGGAGAAGGAAGTTCTCCAAAGATGAATCTGCTATTATTTTTAAGTCCCCTTTGTTAATTATAACTGGATTTGCTAGAGAGGATTCTGTTGAGTGTTGTAGCACTCAGCCTTGCTTTTTCTTACTCTCTTGCTGTACCCAGAAATGGCAGCAATGTTGCAATCCTTAAAGTACATGCTCATAAAAGCAAAACCCACAGGGAAGCCTGGTGCATTTCTTTCCACGTGCTTTGTGTGCAAGGAGTGAAACCATGGTTAATTACCTGCCTCCAGCCACTCCTTAAAAGCTGAAGAGCTTTTCTTTGTATTTGTATGGCTACAGTAGCCATGGCAGCTGCTCATTTATTAGTTGCAGCATACATTAAAGCAGGCTGGGTAACTAGATTGTGTGGAAAGTGAAAATGCGTGCAAATTTCTATTAAAAAAAAAAGCTAACAATCTGTTTACTGAGAGCAGGTAATGGAGATGCTAATCAAAAACAGCCTTGTATTTCGCCATAAAGCAAGAATGACTAACAACTTAATATTGCACTGATGTACGTAATTATGCATCTGATATGTCTAACTATCCCAGGCATCTGATAATACATCATTCACTGAAGATGAATCAACCATATTCCTCTCCAATTTGAATAACCAAAATCTTTTACAATATTAGATGTTGAATTCAGACTGGGATTTAGAGCTAAACATAATGGCTGTCTCCAGCGAGACAGAAGACTCTAGGAGTGGATTTCCCTGATATTTTAGTGTTTGAGTGAGGAAGGGTAAGAGTGGAGGAGAAAGGGCACTGTTTGATATCACAGCATAAACATTACTGCTCCTGCCTCTGCCAGGAAGTTGTCATTGAAAGAACAAGATGCAACCGTTTCTAATACTGTATGTCCACATGAGGAGATCATGAAGAGCTGCGATTCTGCTCTCGCTCTTTTCTGATGGGGGCAAACCCAGTATCACAGTGGTTGCTCTCACACATGGGTCTGGAGGGTAACTGTCATTCTCGGTTATGGGACTGGCCATAACTATTTCACTGCCCTCTTCCCTGATGTTCCCATAACTAACGCCACTGGCCAACTAGATGTTCCCAGCCCTGCATCACCTCCTCAGATGTTGCCATTCCAGTTCTCCTGCCAGTTGTGTGCCAGGCAAGCTGACTCCGCTTAACAACTGAGTTATCTCAGTAGGCTTTCTCCAAACTGTACCTGTTCTCAAAGAGCTCACGCTCATATCATCATCTCCCTTGCAAGGGAGGAACCAGGATTTGATCCAGATTTCACAGCAACCAGGACCTGCTTGCTGTTCTTTGCTTGGAAATTTTATGTTCAACCCTAGTTCTGTGCTATCTTTTGCCTCTCAAATTCCAGCAAAGGATAGTTTAATAAGCACATGCATTTACAACATAATACTCAGCCTTTTGTCAGTAGATGCTTAAACAGTCCCTTCTATCTCTTGGTAAAATTATTTCCTGCTGAAGTGGGGCACGGGAAGCCAAAGCCCTGGAAATGGTGAGTTACAATTGTTTTCGGAAGGTCTCTGCTTTCTGTAAAATCTGCCTAGTCAAACAGACTTCCAAAATGTGCTAGCTACTCTGTTTGCCCTTCCTAAATCCTAATCATCATACAAAATATGATTCCAGCAGATCTGCTTGCTTGGAAATACTTAACATTTCAGAGAGGTCACAGCTAGACGGGAGGCCCTGAGCCCGGGGGTGCTGTGAAGCCTCGGCTCGGCCGGCGAGAGCAGCGCGGAGGGGGAGCGCTGCCACC